>NW_005874069.1:0-17859 GCF_000147115.1 Myotis lucifugus | reverse complement strand
TTTGTAAGGTATATAGGTTTTGAATCACTGTTTTGTACACCTGAAACTAATATAATAGTGTATGTCAACTATCCATATATATAAAAGCCTAAGTGACCATCACAACCAAATGACTGAGCAGCAGGCTGCATGGGGCGACCAGGCCCGCTGGGGGGGCAGGTGAGGGCGACCAGGCCGGCAGGGGGGGGCAATTGGGGGCGACTAGGCCGGCGGTGGGGAAGTTGAGGGTGACCAGGCCAGCAGGGGAGGCAGTTAGGGGTGATCAGGCAAGCAGGCAGGTGAGCAGTTAGGAGCCAGTGGTCCCGGATTGGAGAGGGTGCAGGCTGGACTGAGGGTAACCCCCCCCCCATGCATGAATTTTGTGCACCGGGCCTCTAGTAATTCAATAAAATAAAAAAAAAGACAAGACAAGTGGGTCAGTTTTGGTCTGTGATCTTTAATTTGCAAATCTCAGCACTTAACCAATATTAGTGTTGTCCCCTTCCCCCAATTGTCTTCTCTGAGATTTAGTTTTTTATGTGTATAATATTGAAAATAGCACCTACTAAAACAGAAACTTATTGAGTATCTGCTATATACAAAGTACTGAACAACGAATAAATGCACTGAACAACAGAATGAATAGAATTTGTTTCCACCCTTGAGGAGTTTACAGGGTAACAGAAAGTGTTTAACTTACCTAAGCTTGGTCTTCTTAGCCAGATAATGGTTTAAGAGTATTTATTTCATGAAGTTATTGTGCAGAAAAAATAAAGCATCATATTTAAGTGTAGCTGCAGTATAAGCTGTTATGGAGAAATGGCTTTAGGCTTTACCCTTTTTGCTCTGAAGAACTATAAAACTGGACACAATGTATGAAGAAACTGTCTTCGGACATTGGACAATAGATAGCATAGGGCTATGATTCCTGAGCTAAGGAAACTGTTTCATTACAGCCCTTCTCCTGGGGCCACTGTCCAAATTTCAGCACAGGAAAGTGAGCCTAATTCAAAACAAGGAGCCCGGGTTTGTTTGCTTTTTAAGTGTTTGTTTATTTGTTTAAGAAGTGGTTTCACTGGGTAGAAGCAAGAGCGATCAGAGTTGGGGCTGCACGATGTAGTAAGAGAAGGCAGATGCCCAGATAAGACAGCTTCAGAAAGCTGCATCAAGGTCCACTTGAGTGTTGGGGGTGAATAGGAAGCTGTGCATACACAGATCAGGATTCAGTGAGATCAGGTGAGAATAGCTATTGGCTAACTTGACCCAAGCAGAATCATGGAGGTTGCATAGTGCAGGGAAAAGGAGCTATAATCATCTAAAGTGGAGGGACCTTATAAACACCCTGGGAATTTGAGACCCCAGAAAAGATACAACATACAGGTAGGGCTACTCTAGACCTATTATTTAAAAGCTTAAAATTAAGCCTTGGGACAGTAAAGCTGACCTGTCAATAAGTTGCTTGTCAGAACAAAACACAGTAGTCTTTAAAGAAAGGCAACAAAATTTAGACCTAAAAAACAATATAATATCCTCAGTCAAGTATATACTAATGTATATGAAGACAATGAAGAAATAGGACAATATAGCACTTAATGAGGAGAAAGATGAGTCAGGAGCAACAGAACCAGAAATAGCACAGATCTTAGAATTAGCAGACATATTACTCTTTTCACACCCATCCCCCCTTCAACCCCCCATCCCTGACTCTGGGAACCACTAATATGTTCTTTATTTCTATAATTTTGTCAGTGCAAGAATGTAGTAAATGGAGTCATATGGTAGTCAGCCTTTTGGTATTGGCTTTTTTTTACTCAACATAATTCCCCACAGATGCATCCAAGTTGTTGAATGTATAGGTAATGTGTTCTTTTTTATTACTGAGTAGTCTTCTGTGATATGGACGTATCAGTTTGTTTAACCAGTCATCCATTGAAGGACCTCTAGGTTGTCTCCACTTTCTGACTGTTATAAATAAGCCAGCTATGAACATGTGTTTACAGGTTTCTGTGTGTGGACATAAGTTTTCATTTTTCTAGCATAAATTCCCAACAGTACAACCGTTGGGTTCTATGGCAGCTGCATGTTTCATTTTCTAAAAAACTGCCAAACTGTTTTTCATCGTGGCTTTTTCATTTTACTGTAGTCCCAACAGTAATGTATGAGTGACCCAGTTTTTCTGGACCCTTGCTAAGATTTAGTCCTGTCACTATTTTTTATTAGGTTTAGCCATTCCAATAGGTTCCATTTTAAATTGACATAGTTTAAAAGAAAAATAATCATTGATCATAATATAGATGTAGTAAGTACATCAATGACACACAAAGTAGAGTTCAGAGTTTAAGGAAAGGAGTATTACCAGAGATAAAGAGGGACATTTCATAACGATATGAACTCTGGATTAATTATTAATTAAGTATTCATTAAAACAACATCGTAATACTAAATTTGAATTTATCTATAACAAATCTATTTGATTCAAAACGTGAATCAAATCCTGATAGGACTAAAAGTAAAAATAGACACATCCATAATCAGAGTTAACATTTTAACACTTCTCTCTCAGTAACTAATATGACAAATAAACTAAAATATGAAATATATAGATTTAAACACTATCAGTCAAATTTACCTATGAATAGTTATGGAATACTGTAGTTAATAATTGCAGAATAATCTTTCTTATCAAGATTGCATGGGATATTTATTAAGAGAGACTATATGCTGAAGCATTAAAAAGTGTTTACGAATTCAAAATTATTGAAAACTTATACAGTATAGTCTCTGTCCATAAACATTAAATTCAAAATCAATAATAAAATAGCCATATAATTCTCAAATACTTGCAAATTAAGCAACACACTTCAAATAATCCTTGCACCAAATAAAAATGTACAATTAGAAATTATTTTACTAAATTATAACAAAAGCATAAAGTATCAAAGTTTGTGAGGTTCAGATAAAACATTGTTTAAATGGAAATTTATTGTGTTAATTGCTTACATTAAAAAGAAGAATGGTTTGAAATCAACCATCTGTGCCTGTATCTTAGGAAGATAGAAAAGGAAGAGCAAATTACACCATATAAGTAGAAGAACAGAAAGAATAAAGTGGAAATTGATGAACCAGAAAGTGAAAAAGAAAAAAATAGAAACAAATGGGTGAATCAAAAGGAATTATTATCAGAGAAGATAAATAAAGTTGAGAATTGGTCTTTCTTTATTGGGTTCTGCAAGAGACTTAGACTTAAAGAATATTTCTGGATTGTCTGTTTTCTCTACTCTTCGAAGGAAGTTACATAGAGAATATTATTTAAAATCCTTAAGAAAAAAATCATGTCATTTCTTATAATACATGCCTATAAAGCATTAGAGCTTAATTCTGTCATGGAACCCCAGTTGAAAAGATTTGACCCAGCCAAGCTGAAAAAAAAATTAAAAAGAATTAGAAATTACTAATATCAGAAATTTAGAAGAGGTTATCACTATAGATTTTATGGGCATTAAAATTTAGAAAATACTATAAATAATTTATATGCCATGAAATTTAATGCCTTGATGTCACAGTCAAATATCATTCATGAACATATATGCAGATATCTTGATAAAGTATTAGGAATGGAATCTGGAAATTTATAATTGAATAGTATATATGACAAAGTGGGATTTATCTCAGAAATGAATGCATGGTTGCTTTAATACTTGAAAATCAATTAATGTAATATATCACATTAGCAGATTACAGGAGAAAATTGATGATTAGCTAAAATAAGTACAAGAAAAAGATAAAATTCAACACACACTTATGGTAAAATATTTCAGTAAAGTAGGAATGATAGGGGGCTTTCTCAATATGATATAACCTATTGGATGGTGAAGGGACTGATTGTTTTCCCTGTGATACTGGGAACAAGGCAAGGAAGATTGCTCATACCACTCCTGTCACTGCTGTTCAGCATTGTGCTGAAGGTCATGGCTAGGGCAATAAGGCAAAAACAAACAATATAATGGTAAAATGATAAATATGTGTATATAGAAAATTCATTGGGCTTTGTTTGTTGTTCTTTTTCTAGTTCCTTTGAATGTGAAGTTAGATTGGTTGAGCTTTTACTTGTTTCTTGAGGTAGGCCTGTAATGCTATTTTTTTACAGCATTGCTTTGTTTATTTATTTTTAATATATTTTTATTGATTTCAGAGAGGAAGTGAGAGGGAGAGTTAAGAAACATCAATGATAAAAGAGTATCATTGATTGGTTGCCTCCTGCATGCCCCACCCTGGGGATCGAGCCCGCAAACAGGGCATGTGCCCTGACCAAGAATCAAACCATGACTTCATGGTTCATAGGTCAACACTCAAGCACTAAGCCATGCCAGCTGGGCAGCCTGTAATGCTATTCATTACCTTCTTAGGATGGCTTTTGCTGTGTCCCATAGATTTGGGGTTGAGGTGTTCACATTTATATTTGTTTTAAAGTATCTTTTGATTTCTTCCTTGATCTCAGTGGTAACCTGTTCATTGTTTAGTCAGATGTTGTTGAAAGTGTGTTTGTCCCCATCGGGGAGGTGGGGCATCTCTAATATGTACTGGCGTGTGCACTGCCTCTCGGAGGTGCATGTGTTTGCCCTCTGTCCCTTTAGTAAACACTGACTTTGGAGAGTTTTCTGCACCACAGGGATGTCACACCTCTCTCTGGCCTTGGGTTGTGAGGAATGCTCTCCAGCTTCTGGTTTGTCTCTCCAGCTTTTAGCATTTCTCTCAGTTTTGTTTTGGGCACAGGAAGAGCCAGCCATTGCCTGACTGGCTTCTGGCCCTGGGGTCACACTTAGCACAGTGGTCTCTACCCCGAGACGATGCACACACTTACTAAAGGGCTTCTTTTTTACATCTGATCTCTAATCCATCTGGGATTTCCTTTCCAATAATACATGCTATTTCAGATTAAATAAAAAGTATGTGAGCAGACACAGAAAAGCATCTATTGTAACATTCCCTTTATAGGAAACTTCCAGAACAGGTAAAGGAACAGAGACAGAAAGCAGACCTGGGGTTGCCAGGGGCAGGAGAATTGGGGAGTGCGTACCCTTCATGCACAGTTTCCTTTTGGGGTGATGGGACTTTCTGCAGCTAGATAGTAGTGGTGATGCTTGCACAGCACCAGGAATGTGCTTCATGCTCAGAAATGCCACCACTTAAAATACAAATGATAACTTTTCTTTATTACTTAAAAAGCATTAACCATGGAAAAAATGAAGACTAAGAACAGGAAAAAGAAAATGATAGAAGCACCCCCACACACACCCCTGCAAAAAAACCCAAAACACCAAATCATAAAAATGAAAAATAAAAATTATTCCAGGGAAAAAAGGAAAAACAATGAAAGAAAATAAAAGAAAAAGTTGCAGCCCTAACCGATTTGGCTCAGTGGATAGAGCGTCAGCCTGCAGACTCAAGGGTCCCAGGTTCGATTCCGGTCAAGGGCACGTACCTTGGTTGTGGACACATCCCCAGTAGGAAGTGTGTAGGAGGCAGCTGATCAATGTTTCTCTCTCATCGATGTTTCTAACTGTCTATCCCTCTCCCTTCCTCTCTGTAAAAAATCAATAAAATATATTTTTTTTAAAAAAGAAAAATGTCAAAGAGAGGGTTAAAGCAAATCTTCTGATGGGAGAGGGTGAGCACTTCAACATGCAGATCTAGGGCTGGCACTGAGGCATTTCCCAGAGGCAGCTCCTCCTCTGGGGCAGGCTCTGGGGAGGGGTCTTCAGGCAGCAGTGGTGCAGCCTCAGTTACATCTTGAGATGCTGCACGGGTGGCCCCAGTTCCAGCGCTGAGCGGATTGGCTGCTGGAGATGGCACAACATCTGCATCGGGCTCCTCGAGAAGGATGATAGGTGTTAAAGCAGGAACCAGCGCTGCCTCCTGCACGAGTGATGGAATTACGATAGAAGAAAAGATCCCCCACGTGCCTGCATTGCCACGTGCCCCCAAAGATAGAGCACAGCTGCAGCTCAGCACCCACCCAGGACATCCTCCTGCAGGCAGGCCAGCAGGGGGCTGGGCTGAGGCCTGTCCTTGCTCCCCATCAGCCTCTGGGGGTGCTCCCTGTGTGTCTGGCACCAACCCCTCCCCATAAGCTCACATGCACCTCCACCCTCTATCCCACCCCCACCCACATCACGTTCTCACCCACGGGCTCTCGGTCCCCAGGCCCAGTTGTTTGGACTGGGATGTGGTGACCCAGGTTGGCATGAGAAATTGAGAGCTGCCTGTGTAGCCTGGACAGCTTCGGGGGAGAAATCCTTCTCTGGCCAACCACGGGCCCTGGCTCCCCAGACCCCCAGCTCTTCAGGCCTGCTCTGGCCCTCAGGGGTGTGGGGCATCTGGCCTTCACTCATGGACATGGGGCGGGGGTCTCCGTCCAGCAGCTGCTGCTGCACCATGTCCTGGGTTGGGCGCTGCAAGGACAGTGACCATCAGCCAGTGTGGAGGCCTCAGGCCCTGCCAGGCCCTAGTCGCTGCTGCTTCTGCTCCCAGATCAGGCCCAGCCCCTTGTCTGCACAGATCTCCAGATCCTGGGCCCGTGGGCAGCAGAAGGAGGACTCCTTCCCCGAAGCTGCCCAGGCTCCAGAGTCCTCCCCACCCAGAGCCACTCAGTCCCCACAGGCCTGCTCCACCCAATCAGCCCAGGCTTGGCAAACAACTCCCACTTTCCAAGTCCAAACTAAACTGGTTTGGTATCCATGGGTCAAAAGATCTGGAGCCCATGGAAGCAGAGCCCAAGGGTGAGAAGGTGGGGGAGGTGGTGGTGGGGTGGAGGGTGACAGAGAGGGGTTGGTGCCAGACACACAGAGGCACCCCCTCCCCCAAGAGGCTGTCCAGGAGCAAAGATGGGCTTCAGACCACCCATCTGCCTTGGGGGGGCACATAGAAATGTGGGTGACTTTTTCCCCTCACGCAACTCCAGCACCAGCCCAGGAGGCAGAGCAGACTCCTGTTTCAAGGCCTCTCTAACATCTGGAAGAGCCAGATGCAGGGGCAGGCGTGGTGGCCCCACCAGCCCTGGAGGGATGTCCTCCTTAGCGGCCAAGCTACCTTCAGCTGCAGTTCTGGAGCCCGGGCACCCTGACCTGTCTCAGACCCTACCTCCTCTGCCCTGGGAACCTGCTTGCCCCTTCCTACCAGAATTTGTCCCACCTCTCCTCTTCTTAGACATTTTATTTATTTCCATTTTTATGGTTTCCTTTTTTGTGGTGTATGTAGTGTGACTTATTTTACTTTTTAAATAAAGTAAATGTTTCTATTTTAAATTGTGCCATTCCTGAGCATGAGGCAAATTGCTGATGCTGTGCGAGCATCACCGCTATCTAGTTGCAGGATGGTCCATCTTCCCCAAAAGAAACTATGCACCTGAGTCCTCCCTCCCACTTCTCCTGCCCCTGGAAAGCCCTGGCCTGTTTCTGTCTCAGCTCTGTAACCTGTTCTGGACATTTCCTCTAAATGGAATCTTACCATAGGAGCTTTTCTGTGTCTGCTCATATACTTTTGCTTATTTTTTATCTAAAATAGCATTTTTGTTATTTGAAAGGGGAATCCCAGATGGATTAGAGATGAGATATAAACAAAAAGAAGCCCTTTTAGTTTCATCATCTTGGGGTAGAGACCACTATGCTAAGTGTGACCCCAGGGCCATAAGCCAGTCAGGCAATGGCTGGCTCTTCCTGTGCCCAAAACCAAAATGAGAGAAAAGCTAAAAGCTGGAGAGACAAACCAGAAGCTGGAAAGCATTCCTCACAACCCAAGGCCAGAGAGAGGTGTCACATCCCTGTGGTGCAGAAAACTCTCCAAAGTCGGTGTTTTCTAAGGGGACAGAGGGCAAACTCATGCACCTCCAACGAGAGGCAGTGCACACGCCAGTACATGTCAGAAATGCATTACCTCCCTGATGGGGACACACACACTTTCAACAACATCTGACTAAACAATGAACAGGTTACCACTGAGATCAAGGAAGAAATCAAAAGATACTTTAAAACAAATATAAATGTGAACACAACACCCTAAATCTATGGGACACAGCATAAGCTGTCCTAAGAGGGAAATTAATAGCATTACAGGCCTACCTCAAGAAACAAAGCTCAATTAAACAATCTAACTTTACACTCAAAGGAGCTAGAAAAGGAACAACAAAGCCAAAACTGAGTATAAAAAAGGAAATAATAAAAATCAGAACAGAAATTTAAAATATAGAGTCTAAAAATCAATAGAAATGATCAATGATAGCAAGAGTTGGTTCTTTGAAAAAATATATTATTTCAAGATGGGCCATGAACCTGAAATAAAGGTTAAATGTATAAAGTTTCTAGAATAATGTTTGGGAAAATATATTTATAACCCTGTGATAGGTAAAGTGTTCTCTGAAATCACTGGCCATAAAAGAAAAACAATGATACATCGTTACTCAAAATTGGAAAATTCAGCTCATTGGTAACATAATTAATATATAAATATGGGAATAAATACAATATAAATAAATGACAAAGAACTTGTATGCAGTGTGTATTAAAAAACCCTTCTATTCAATAATAAGAAAACTTCTCAATAACAAATATGCAAATTACTCATTTGGCAAAGGAAGTTATATATAAATGGCCAATAAGCACTTGAAAGTTGCACATTATTGGTCAACAGGGAAATGCAAATTAATATTGAAATATGACTATACATCTAGAGTGCCCTAAATTTAAAACCTGACACCATCAACTTCTGGCCAATATGTGAAGCAACTAGAATTCTCATACATTGCTGGTAGGATTGCAAAATGGTACAACATATTTGAAACTGGCAGTTTCTTATAAAGTAAAATATACTAATATCTTATGACCAAATAATTTCATTCCTAGGCATTTGCCTAAGATAAGTGAAATCTTATGTCTACAAAAAATATTTTTATGCATATTCATAGCAGCTCTATTAATAATAGCCCAAAACTAAAACAATTCAAATGGCCACCAACAAAACAATGGATAAATTGTGTTATAGCCCTATAATGAACTGTATTCAGCAATTAAAAGGAGGGGATATATTTGGACATTAGTAAGGAAGGATCAGCATTAGTTAGCGACTGATTGAAATAGGACAAGATAAAGAGAGAAACTATAGATGGCCTTAAGGTGATTACCTACTTGCCCAAGAGAAAAATGAAGAAAAAAATGCATGGGGGGAGAAGACTTAGGGATGTGAGTCAGCGTATAGATGATGATTGTCTGAAAACTACTTCAAAATGATTTTTTTTTCAATGTAAAGTAGAGAAAGTTTCTCTACTAATTGAAGGTTCCAGGTGGTCAAAATTCGCTTGTTTCAATATTTCAAAGTCTTTGTGTCTCTTTCCTGGACAGAATTTCCATTCACTTCAAAGGGTACTTTGGCTTTGTGAGAGTACTGACAAGGGTCTGGAGAGGAGATTACTTACCATGCTTTAGTATTTCTTGTTTTCATTTCTCACCAAGTGTTTGAAGTCCAGGTGTTTGTGGGCTGCTGATTGGACAGATGACTCCTTGTTTACCCTTCTCTTAGGTGGTATTTCAGCTGAAGCAATTGGGGCTGAGGTACATTATTTTTAATGTTTCAGAATGGCGGTAAGAAAGGAGAGGGAAAGCATCATGTAGTGCTACACAGCAGGTCCTTCAGGATTCAGTGAGCACATTCACTTCTTTATGAGAGAGCTGTTTTTGCTATGTATCAGTTTCTTAAGGGTAAGGACTGCCTTATTTATCTTTTTACCGATCCTCCCCTACCATGAAGTAGAGTAGGTATTCAATGACTGGATGCTGAAGGAAGGAGTGAATTTGCCTCTAGAAGTTTTATTATCATTACTTCCACTGAGATATAGTTTTGTTGTTAAAAGCAACAACAACAAAAGTAAACAACAGCACCAAAGTGGATTTTTAGAGAGCTTTTCAATAAAAAAGGAAAATAAGGCAAGCCCGATATACAAATGGGAAGACCCTTTGACTGAAACTGACATTAAAGACCACATGGGTAGGATAAGAGAGAAAAGGGGAGGAAAATGAGATTCTCAAACTGTCTGAACTCAGAAACCAAAAAAGCAGAAGAGGTGGATCAAAGAATCAAAATGCCATTAAGGGGAACAAATGGACAATAAAAGGGCTAGGGCAGTGATGGTGAACCTTTTGAGCTCGGCGTGTCAGCATTTTGAAAAACCCTAACTTAACTCTGGTGCCCTGTCACATATAGAAATTTTTTTATATTTGCAATCATAGTAAAACAAAGATTTATATTTTTGATATTTATTTTATATACTTAAATGCCATTTAACAAAGAAAAATCAACCAAAAAAATGAGTTCGAGTGTCACCTCTGGCACGCGTGTCATAAGTTTGTCATCACTGGGCTAGGGTGTGCCTGCAAGATCTAGAAGCATTTGCTTTAACTATAGAAACAAAGGAAGGTCACATGGAAACATGGGGCGGTGCCCACTGTTCCTCAGGAGGAAAGCTGGGATTAGTCTGACCTCACTCTCCACTCAGTGACACCTCTCTAGATCATGCACCCCTGGTTTTTAACCCATTAACTTGATAGCCAGCTTAGAATAACGCCTGCCCATGGAGGATCCATGCACTGACAACTCAGCCACCTTGCATTCTTCTCACCACTTCAATGTCCTGTTAAACTCTTTAACCCTGACCTTGAAACCACTTCTGCTTCACTGTTTAATGTGTTCCATTCAAAACACAGCATACGTTCTGGTATCCTCCAAGTCTAAGGGACTAATCTGAGGTGTATACAAGAATGACTACAAAGAAGAAAAGTAAAATAATTACTCTTTTAACAAAGAGAATGCATGGCTATCTTTCTCAAATATTATTTTGTGTTGGAGTTGAAGTCTTCCAAGTTGATACTGTGGTCTGATAAGGAAATATCCTCTGTTCCAGCGTCACCTTCTACAAAATCAGAACAGGTTAGATTTTATTTTTAAATGTCAATATTCAAAGCGAGTTGATATTTGAGAATGAAGGATGTTACAGTCACAGAAAATGCTTTCAGAATGATATTGTCGCGCATTGTATATGAAACAGAAAATATTTCAAGAAAAGTAAAAATCAGCTATCCCTGGACAAATAATTGAGGATTTGCCTCCTCAGTAAATAACATTTGGGGTGAAGACAATCTGGAAAATAAGAAGCAGTGGTTTCATGCCTTGGGAATTTGGATGGTCATTCGTTTCCTATTTGCTGCTATAACCACTTATCACATCTGAAATCAAGGTGTCTGCAGGGCAGTGTGCCTTTCTGGGGACCAGAGGAGAGAACCCAAACCCTTGCCTTTTCAACTAGATGCTTTCCACACTTCTTTGGTCATGGCCCCTCCCTCCTTCTTCAAAGTCAGCAATGATGGTCAGTTGAGTCCTTCTCACATCTCTTTGCTTTGACTTCGCCTTCTGATTCGTTTGTCTAATTTTAAGAACCCTTTCGATTATATTGGGCCCACCTGGGTGACCTTTCTATTTTAAAGTCAGTAGATTAGCAACCTTGATTCCAGCTGCAAATGTAGTTTCTCCTTTGCCATGTACCGTAGTATTCACAGGTTCTGAGGAGAGGGTGGAACATCTTTGGGGCTCTAGCATTCTGCCTGCCACGGCTGGCTTTTGATTTCTGCCTGGGATACAGCATGCAATATGATGGCAGCCCCTCTTGAACTTGGACAGTCCCAGCCACATTTGCTTTAAAAACACAGATGTTCCATCCATGTGCAGAATTGAACCTGGCACATAATGGGAACACATTTGAGGCTATTAAAGATATGGAAAGGGTTTGGGAGTTGCCTTTTTTGGATTTTTACCCACCAAAAAAAAAAAAACTTATGAAAACTTGATTACCAGACCAAAATGCTTCTAATAAATGATTTTGCAATTATGTTTAGAGTTAGTGCAAGTAAGGGCCAAGTTAGCTTTTATTAAGCATTCCCTGTCACACTTGACTGACGTTTTGGTTGCTTTTAAATCACGTGTGATGCTTCCCTGGATTTTGGCTGGATTCTCCCCTTCTCTGGGCAGGTGGGTATGTCAGAGGTGTTTGCTGTTTGCTTGCTTGTTTGTCTGTTTTAAACGCTGTCTTGATCCACTTTTGAGGCTCTGGCTAGAGGCAAGGCAGTCCCCTTTCTCAGGCAGCTGATTAAGCCAGACCCCAATTACTTTCCTTAAGAAGTTCTCACACTCTGGAGCCACGAGGCCACTATGAACCTGCCTTAATTACCCGGGGCCAGGTACTGGACAACTAGCTCCTATGCCCGGGAGTCACAGGGTTATTCAAATTAGCCGATCCGCTGGGAGTCTGAGAATCAGAGGCAGCTAACCCTGCTCCATTTTGCCATGCTGCCCCCCCCCCCCCAGCTCCAGCCCTAACCCTAACCCTGTGCCTGGGTGCAACCCCATGTGTGATCCAGACTGACAGCCTTTTCTCACTTCAAATGTAAGTTAAAGCAGCTCTTCTTTCATCTGTCTGAGTGTCAGTGTGTTCTGACTCACCATCAAAGAATCTTTAAATCTTATAAAATAGTGAGCCCTTTCATCCATCCACCTATTCCTTTACACCACAAGCATTTCGTGCCTGCTTGGTGTGGGAAAGCCCGGGCTGGGCCACACAGGTGATCTCTGTGGTCCCTGTACCTGAAAGCCATTAAAGATGCAGATTTCTTTCCCACCTGGGGTCTAGCATATTGTCTGGTATTTCCTCCCTCACCCCACTGTTACTATTGCTGTTGTTTCCTTTGCTGCTAAAATTAATAGCTCTGCATCGCTTTTGCACCACCCAATCAAGGTAGCTGGACATCTGTGTGCATATGAATGTTAGGAACGAGACATTTCATTTGAGTTTATTTGGGTTTAGTTTGCCACCATACTGCTCAGATATACTCTTTTAAACAGTTATGGCCACTTGAAGACACTGGCTATTGCCAACAGTTTTCTTCAAGATGCCTTTGGTACATGAACTACGAGGGAGAAGAAAAAAACAGAAAACCTATTAGAGTTAACATCGTAAACCAGCTGTGTAATAATAAAAAAGTAATAATCAAGCCATGTTTTACCAAATGGTGCCATCTGTAAAATAAATTCTGTTTACTACCAGAGGCCGCATTGGTCGGAATGGCCGCTTCCTTGTCTTGCGCCTGTAGGCCCGCCAAAGCCACGTGAGGATGCTGAGAGACGCGTGGCAAGCTCATCCGAAACGCGTCTCTGGTGGACAGGGTGCCGTATGATTCACACTTCAAGTTCTCTGTTGTTAGAAAGGGATGAAACCGCTTTGGCTTCCGGAGTACTGGAGGTGTTAAGAGCTGCCTGGCATTTTGACTGTTTTTTGAGACAAATATGTATGTGTGACTGCCTGGGGGGAGAAAACCGCACACAACAGAACCCCACGTGAATAACATCGGGTGATAGATTGCCCCTCACCATCAGTCAGATCAGATGCAATGTAAACAGAGCGAAGTCACTTGCTACTTTCCTGGGTTCCATTATGTATATGTGTTTATTTAATCAGAACTAAATGCTGTTACATGAAGTTCCCCTCGCCCTCCTGAGGAATCCAGACTCAACACGCGCCGCGCAGCTCCGTGCTGGAGAGGGAAGGGAGTGTAACCATAGTGATGGAATGGAAATGATTTTCTTTGTTCAGAGCCTTCAATATCCAACAGACATTACAGTTTCCAAGGTCAAAAATATATTAGGATGAGATAAAAATTAAAGAAAAATATGCTGGCTTCGCTACAAAAGCTAATTTAGTTTATGCATTATAAATTATGTTAGAATGACTAAAATGAGATTTCTCAGCAAGAACTAAATGTGTGGTTTCACAAAACTAATTTCCAAAGATGAACATGATTACAGAATTTAGCTTTAAAAGCTTTTCAGGCCATGAGAGAAAACAGCAAAGCTATCAATTATCAGACTTTAGTGGTGCCTCCGTCAGAAATATAATGGTATTTTTAGCATTCTGCTCAGCGTTTACTAAATTAGGAATGTCTACAAACAAATCAATTAATTGGGGCATTATTTAATTAAGTAAAACATGTGATCTGCGGAAGAAGCTTAAGCAGACGATTATAACAAACACCCCAGTAGCCTATTGAGGGAGGTAGCCGGCCCAGCACTGAAAGGAAGGCGGAAGCTACAGAAAATGAAATGTGGATCAAACAGGCAGACACAGCCTCCTGCTTTTCTGATTCAGGCTGCATACTTATGTAATTTTAAAAAGTGCTTGCTTTGAAAATCTGTCATTTCCTGGGAGAAGGTCAATGGTATCTGTCAGTCATTCCCGTCCTGTTAGGTGGATATGTGACATTTGGGATTTTGGGCGAGGCGGTGTTTGTTTGTAACAATGTGCTCATAAGATAATCTGGATGCCCAGGTGTGATACGCTCAAGTCTCTGGATGCTAGGAAGTTACTGGGTTCCTGAGATTTGTTTTCGTATCACTTGAAAGCTGAACAGTTCAGATTCCGTGAAGGTCTATTTTGGACCCACTATAAGTTAGGCACTTTCAAATAAACCATCTGATTAATGGTCCCCTGAGTTAGATCCCAGTTTTGTAAATGGGAGACTGGGGTTCAAGGAGGCTAACTATGTGCCTGTATCGATGCATCTGGTAAACTGAAGAGCTAGGATTTAAACTCATGGCATATGATATCAAGCCCCAAACACCTTCTTTCCATTATTCCGGAAAAATCTCTTCTTAGGAAAGCCGGTGCAGACTGGCCTGGATGTAAGCAGGCTCCACCCATGAAATGAGTACCCTGTTAGCTAGCCACCAGCGCCATTGAAAACACGCTATCTCAAAAGAGAGTCAGCAGTGATGCATTTAGGGAGGGAGCAGAGGCCATCAGCAAACACTGCTTAGACAAGTCACAGCATCTCATTGCTTAATCCCACTGCGCTTCATGGAAAAGATATGGCTGCCTTTTCACCTACAAACACCCCGGAATAGAGTTCTATCCTTATTTGAAATAATTTCAAGTATGGACCAGGAATAGCAATGTTGTGACCTGTTACAAACTTTAAAATCAAATTCCTTTTCCTCTTTGTTAATGAAGGTCGTCTTTTCGCACATATCAGAATGGTGAGCTTGTGTGTTGGGGAACACCTCATGAGCTATATCAGACATTCTTGGAATCCTTTTCAGAAATCTTTTGATCTGAGCAATTATTATTGGTCCTACCCAGGTGACTCTCATGCAGGCCAAGTACATCGTCTAGTCCCCTTTGTTCTCTTGTTCCCTTTCCTTCTCTCAGATCTGGGTGCGTCCCTGATCCTATCATGCACCTGGCTTTTCTCATCCTGCTGGGCTCACCTCCCAGAAAATTTCTCCAACAAGACTTGGCTATAAATCTGTAAATCACTGAGAATGATTAAAAACCATGAGAACATGAGGATCCTTTTAAATTCTTATATTGCTAAATATTAATTTTTCAGTCAAAATTTTGTTACCAGTTATTCTCGGTAATAGGTTATACTGTTAGTGAAATGCCCTGTGGAAAAATTGTAGTGTTTCCACTCATGTATAAAAATAAAAGGACTTCCTGTTTCACCATCAAACTGGAGAGAAAACATCTCCTGGCTTAACTTGTCCCTGATGACTGAGGTGGGGTGCTGGGTGCGCCGGCTGGAGCTACAGAGAGGGACACACATGGACTTCACTCTTTGCCCGGGAGTGACAGCATGTGAGCAAAAATGCTTTGCTCTAATTAGGGTAATTTTGTATGCAAAAGAGAAAAAACAGCCTCTTAAATATCAGTGTGGGATTCAATAGCAAAATATGTCTAGACATGTGAAACCTTCCACACTGAAAGAAGTTATTGAAAAATGATTCATTTTTATATCCTCCACCTGCTGCCTGATTCTTCATAATATTGATTTGTGAAAGAAAGGACTTTTTTCCAAGTGATAATGCTGAGATGTGTTACTGATAAGATACATGTTTTTTAGCACTCAGCCTTTTGAGCATCAACTGTGTGTTAGATGCTGTTTAGAAAAATCAGAGTAACTGTCTTTATTTAATAATTCAGTGTTCATAAAAAATTTCTTTTGCCATTCATATTTATCAGAGTTTAGAATCAAGTAAACATGGATAATATTTTATTTTTAGAGCAGGAAGTTATTATTTTGGAAATATGCTTTTTATGTCAGGATAGACATAAATATGCTTTTTATGTCAGTTTATTATAAAAATTAGTTGTTTTTCTCTGTTATCTTACTAATCTGGATACTTAACTGACAGTGTTTTAGACATTCTCTTTTTCAGGTTTTTTTTCCACCTGTAATTACAAGACCACTGACTAGCAGTGCCTTAAATAAATCGTTTGTTTTACTCACATAGCAAGTACTCAGGATGTAGGTGTCTACTCTTATTGTTTGAGCAACTCCATGTCATGGGCAGCATACCTGCAATTTTCTTCACTTTTCCTGATAGTCACAAGATGGTTGCTGCTTCAGTAGCCATCGTGCCTATATTCATGCAGGATATAGAGGGGCAGGTGTCATACTAGAGATGTATGATGTTTTTAAAATCATTAAGCAAAGTTTTCCAGATCCGTCAACAAACTTCCGTTTACAAACCATTGGACAGAACTCAGGTATCTGAGCATTGCAGGCTTCAAGGACTCTGAGACAGTGCATATTTAGGTGTTTGGGAATAGGTCTTAGGTTAGCTATTCAACAGTGCCTGACACCTCTTGCAACCAAATTTGAATTTTAATGACTAGGGTTGATGCTGTAACTGAGTGAAATTAGCTATATGTTGAAGCTTTATTATAAAGAAAAAGGAAATTGACTTAAACTCAAATCATCTGGGTTTAAATCTCAACTTTGTAGTTCCAATGGTATGATTCTAAGCAAGCCACTTGCCTTTATAAGCTTCCGTTTCCTCATCTCAGAATGGAGATAAGAATTTCTTTTGATAGGTGTGATGAGGATTAAATGAGTGAGATGTCTTAGAGCATCATATCAAGTACAGATTTGAATATATAGAAATTCGCTAAATTGTTCATGTATTCATTTTCTTTTGTTCATGTATTCAGTTGGCCAATATAAACTTTATTTAGGAGAAGCAGTTGAGAAGAGGTCACCACTGGAGAGAGAAAGGAAATTCGCTTTCATTGACCACCTCCTGCATGCTTCTATTATCTTCATATCATTTTTTTTTACCTGATGAAGCAGACATTTATTTTCTTTTGATTAACTAGACTATTAAACTAAAACCAGAATGGATTTGATCTCTCATATTTCTAAGTTGCATATATTATACAGTTTTCCATCTCACTCACCTTTTTATTTCCCTGGGAACCCATCACAAGTCCCTGGGGGCTAGGCAGAAAGATTGTTTTGTGAACTACTGCTCAGGGTCACACACAAAACCTTTCCTGTCTTTCAACCTCTAACTAGTATTCCACAAATAGATTGGGACCCAATTATTTCTCTCCTGAAAGAATATTTCTTTCCTATCTAGAAGTCCTCCATTCAGTTCCATCCAGAGATAAAGGATAGCCATCACTCAATACTTAGTTGGAATCTGAAATTTAGAACTACTGTCCACTTCTTCAAGTGTGGTCTCCTCTGAAGTTCATTGTGCTTCCTACTGGCCAGAAATGGCCACTGTAGTATACCCTCATTTGCCTTGGGTTTTTTCATAGGCCCGTGATCTGGAAACCTTGACAGAGATTAACACTGTGTCATGGGCAATAATTTCTAAATATGAACACATGAACATAAGAACATAAATATCCCTACTGAACAAGGAAACAACCTCTTTTTATTCTTTGTTTTTCCCTCTGCCCATCTATCTATCCTTCCCTCCCTCCATCCTTGTTTGTCTCTG
>NW_005874068.1:0-17859 GCF_000147115.1 Myotis lucifugus | reverse complement strand
ATGAGAATCAGAACTATGGACATATAACATTTTTGCTACTAAATGAAAAGTCTCTTTTGCTGCTGGTGTATATTTACTCAGAATCCTTGGACTTGGCCGCGCAAGACTTTGCAGAAGACTGGCAGCTAACAGATGCTAGCACGAGCAGGAACATGGTTGAAGAAGTAGCTTCAACTTCTTGCTTTTCCACAATCTGTTGCGCTTCAGTCGTTAACTTCTTCAGATGACTCCATATTGGCACAACAGTCCCTTGCGTCTTTCAGTTTTCTTCTTCCCCTTTGCTGTCATTAGGGCAGTATTTAGTCCTTTCGAGTGAATGGACACAGGAGCTTGTCCGAGTCCATTGTGGTGACGGATGTAATGCTCTGGCACCCGAATTGGCTGCATTGCTCCTTCTTCCTTGCTCTTGGTCCTGGGCAACCTGCAGCAATGCACAGGTGCTGACTTCTATCATGACAAGGCGTCTTCACCATCTCCATCTCTGAACTATCTCTCCTGTCTTTGTGGCTGGAGCAATCTGGTCAGTTGGGATCTGTTGTTGCAGGAATCTACATGGTCTGGGAGCTGTTCTTCTGAAAATATACAAACATATTCTCGACCAAAGGTTAAAGGGAAAACCTTACTTGGGGTCTTTTCTTTAAAATGATCTTCTCCTGGCTTTCCTGATCTCATGTGTTTTTTCTGGGTGTCTCGCTGTTAGCATTAAATGAAAAATTTTATCTAAATGTAATTTAGTTATAGGATATTTTTCTTTACATGGTATTTTTCCACTATCCCCCCTTTTTTATTTAATTATTAGGATAATTTTGGAAAATTTACAATGCAGTCTAGATAATTTTAAATTCCAACTTTTTGCACAAAAATATGACTGCTTTAGGTTCATAGCATGTTAAGCAATTTTACCACGAAATGAAAATTTTGGTTAATACCTTTTGAATAATTAATTATTTCAAATTAGCCAAATTTAATTTGAAAACTTGACAACTATTTTACTGTCAAATTTAATTTTTTAACAATAATCTTAATTTGCACTGTGAATATTAATTGAAAGGATCACTTTACATTCTTGAGGAGGCTTAAGCATTCCTGTTAGGCTAGATTTAAATTTAGGGTCTGTTAACTAAGCCTTCGTTTTTCTGGATACCATTTTCAGCTGGACCAAGTCTCTTCTGTTATTTGGTTCCTGATCTGGGCTGGGCATGGGAAGCAAGAAGCAGCCATGGGGACAGGAGACCTTCCTCAGAAGGGGCGAGTGTTCAAGCCCCTACACCATTGGGGGGGTGAGGATCTGTGCCCCACCTCTGTTGAACCCCAAGTTTTCTCCTACTGGCCCCCCGACTGTGCCTGTCTTAGGTTGCCCCACCCTGTGGGGTCTTACCCGTCTTTGACTACCAGCCGTACTCTCTGGGCCAAGTAGGGTTATGTGAGGTTCAGTTCTGTCTCCTTGTTAACCTATGTCCCTCTGGCCTCCATGCCCAGCTACTGCCTTTGGATCCCCTCGCTTGCTGGCGGGGCCCTGGCATTGATCATAGGGAACCCAGGTTTCTTCTCCAGAGAGGGCCCAGCTTACACCATTGGGCAAGAGACAGATCCATGGTACCAGCTTTTCATGATCTCAGCTTGAACGGAGAGCTCAGATAACAGCTGTAGACAATTGGAATCCTCTTGGCAAAAAAAAGGTCAAGAGAGGTCAATACAGAATGCTTAAGTGCCTTCCCAGGAGGGAATAAATACTTTTATGTCCTTAAATATTAAATTGCTGCCAAACATTTAAAGAATTAATTTGTAAGTTTGTTTGGGAATAATGCACAATATACCATTGTAAAGCATCAAAATTATTAATGAAACTTGTCGAATAATACCATGTAAGAATATTCTTTGCTCTAGGTCATGACAATTCAATTTTAAACTCAAGGTTTGGAATGAGGAACCTAGTTTTCAAAAAAAAGGGCAATTTACAGCCAAATTACAGTTTTGGGTAAACACATTATCTAGAGTCCTTGGGTAACTTAGGTTAAACTTAGGCATGTTATCTAAATTACTGTTTTGGGTCTAGAACCCTTGGGTGACCTGGGTTAAACTTAGGCACTTTATCTAAATTACAGTTTTGGGTATCCAGAACACTGAGTGGACACGTTAACTGGAGCCCTCTAACCTTGGGATAGCCGTGCTGTCCCTCCCAGGTAAAGGAAAAATGTGCCTTTTACTAGGATTCAATTGCTTACAAGGATAGTAATTTAAGTAAGTATTTTTTAAAAAAGACAAAGCAAGAAAATTTAGTATTTAGTATACTTCTGATTCACAAGGGGCAAATGCTGCCCCACCTCCAGCCTAATTTTAGAAATGCAGCAACAAGGAGCTTTTGTTATTTCAAATTACATCTTAAAATTCTATTGCTGTATTTTAAGAAATATTAAACAAAATAACTTGTTTTGCCCTTTCTCAGAGGCAAAAACTTAAAATATATATTTATTAATTTTTATTTGATAAAGTTTTCCATGTCATTTCAACTATATTAAATTTGGTTAAATTAAAAAATCCTTTAAAAAGAAAATAAACTTTTGAAAACATTTCAGGGCCTGTGAAATTTCTTAAAGTCATTCCTTGGTTATAGTTTTGAAATCCAACTTAAAAAGACCATCAAATATATATATATACTTCTTATAATTATTAAGAGATATCAATTAAATTTAAACTGGTTTTAAAATTTCGGTTGGGATCACAGAAATTGGATTACTGCTATCAGTCCCTTTGAAATACTTTGACATAAGCTATTTAACTTTTGTTTAGGGAGGGAACATATAACCTTTAATTGTCCTTAGTTTAAGGAAAGTAGGGTTTTCTAGATTTAAGAGATTAGAAAAATGACTTAGCCTTTTAAAGGAATACAAGCTCTATTGTTGGCCCTTATAAAGCCAACTGCTCAAAACATTGGTCTATCATATCACTTAAATTATATTAAGACTGTGATTGCTAACTTTATTAAGCATTAAAAATATCTTCTTAAAAATAGTATTAAATAAATCTGAGAGGCAAGCATACTTTATACCTCATTCGCATTTCTGTAGTAAAACTCCACCTTAAAGCTCCACCCCTGAAATTCCAGCCTGCCTCAGTGAGCAGACACTCCTTCTGTGATTGACTAAATCAGAGGGAGGGGCCTTTGCTGTTTCTAGATGGCGGCCCCCAGGGGAGCGAGCGGCAGGCCATGTGGCTGACATGGCAGCTGCAAAGTCATGCAGCCCAAAATGGTGGCTGTCTACACTGTTCTTTGACAGAGCAAACCAAAATCCCTAAAAGATAGATGACCAACATTATATTGTAGACAAACAGAAATCTCATTAGCGGTTTATACCTTTTATAATTATCTTAAAGAATATCAATCAAATTTAAACTGGTTTTTGTATTAAAAAATTTTCAGTTGAGATTATAAAAGTAATCCTTTCTTTTAAATCAGACCAAGAAGTAACATATTTTGAATTCCTAATTATTTAAGAGAAAACACATTTTATTTTTAAAAAACAAGTTATACTTTAGATATTTAATTAATTTCTCCCAATTCAATTTGCACTTTAAACTTTCAGAGCTTACAAGTCAAATATTAGCAGTTCTTTGATTAACTGCACTTTTATATTTTTAAGAATAAATTTTAAAATCTAATAATTAACTTTAAACCATGTTTTTTCTGCCCGGGGAAACTGAGAAGTAAACTTGTATTAAAAAATGACTACTGGCGGAAAGCTGATTTCAAAGAAACCACCTTTTGGCTGCTTGACCTTTTCTGGGAAGGTCAGCTAGCAAAAGGTGTAGCCATTGAAATGCAAATTAACATTCCAAAAGATGGCTGCTGGCGGGAATTGGATTACCTTGCATGCTAGGGGAAGGGCGTGTCTAGCCCTCCCTCCATTAAAAAAGGGTGTAGGTTTAAACTTTTTTAATGGCAAGAAAAGAGACCTTAAACATTCAGAGCTTTAAATCTTAGGTAGCAAATTAAATACTTAGCATTTTTCAGATCAATTCTTTTACATTTAAGGATACATTTCAAATAAAATATAAGGCATTTTCAATTAATAGATTAACATCTATCATCTAGATTTCATACTAGGCATACTCAGATCAACATTTCAGTATTATAAATCTCAATACTTTTAGATGATTTAAACTTAAAAGTTTTAAGTTTCCAGCCAATAAGCCTGGCATAGCTGCTAAGTTTCAAAATGGTCACAATTTTCCTGCTGGGGAAGTCAAGAAGTAAATCCATAGCTATTCACATGTAAACTTGACTATCAACTTCCTGGTGATACTTGCCTCAGGGCGGGAAATTTCAAGAGCTACTTTAAATCGCCTTGGGAAACCGCCTGTATTTCTTTCTCAGGTTCATCTCCGCCATTTTTAAGGCCAAAACAGTCTCGGGTTTTTATTCTGTACACAGCAAAAGTTCAAGTTCAGCTCAAAACTATGCGCACTCGTTTTTAAACTGGCCTTTTCCCTTTACATGTGCACAGAAATCCCAGAAGCATTTATGAATTTGTAAAAGCTTTAAGTCATTAGCTGGAAAAAAAGATAAAGATGGCGAAGATGAAGAGAAGAAGTGGCTTTCTTGGGGAGTGGCGTCCATATTGGATGGCCACGTGGCTTCCCCCACCTCCTTGTTTCTTAGGGGGAAGATTCAGTAATGGTCTGGCATTTACTCTTTTTATTTTATTTATTTTTCAATTTTTATTTATTTTTAAAGGAAAGAAAAGATTTTTAAAGATAAAGAATCATTGGCAGTTGCTGAGAAATTCCTTTAATCCTTTTCTACTTGGTTACAAGTAGTTTACACGTGGAGGCAGAGGAGGAGCAGATGGTATTCTTAGAGACTCGCACCCTTCCACTCCAGGCTGTAAGGCCATGGCTGCACCCCACTTAGACATTCTTAAACTCTCCTGTGCTGAATCAAGGCCATCGCCAATTAAAATAGGAATTTTCTCTGGACTTTTTGCTGAGTATTGGTCACACAACTGCTTTCTAACCTTTTCCCAGGTTTCATCAACAAAGCTTAAGAAAGAAATAAAGAATTTGACTACAATTAACAGAGCATAGTTTAAAGCATACTTTTAAGTATTTGAGAGTAGAGATCTCTTTCCCGAGACCCTGAATTACCCATATTTTACACCTGGTTGATTCAATTCACACAATACATTCCTTACCTTCAATCTGTCGTGTGCACACTTCTAGGAGCGACCCCCTCGCTTTCTTCTCTTGCCTCCTTACTCAATCCCTGTTCGGCGCGCCAAATGTGGTGGGCTGTTTCTGTTTCCCGCGACCCGCACGGGAAAACGACAGGTTCTTGAGCGGAGGAGCTGGGGATTAAGAAATTAAAGAAAGACCAAGATGCAGAAATAGATTTTAAGCTGGGGCCAGGTGGGTGCCATCCTCTCTGATGGAGAGGCGGCAAAGGCGGCCTGAGCCACACAGCAGGTTTATTTTAAAGGCCTAGATTTACATATCTAGTTCCGCCCCTGCCTGATTAACATGTCCAGCCTTATTGGGGAAGCATGTTCCCAGGGCGTGGCTCTGCCTATGCTCGGAGTTCAGCTGACAATAATTATAAGAAAATGCCTAGGTGCCTCCCAGGCGGCCCTCTACAATTTAGAAGGACTGCTATAGCAAAAAGAAGGAAAGGGATATATATATGTTTTTAAGAGAAGTTAAAAGTAAGTAGTTTGTCCTAATAAGTTGGTTATCTCTGAGTGAGTAAGAGACAAACTAAGAAGAATAAGGCAAGTTGTAGAAGGTTAGGGGCAAAGAAATATTAAGAAAGAAATTTTATGTATAAATTCTAGAACCTAATTATGGGAATGTGCTTACACCCTAACCCAACAAAAACTACTAATTATATTCATTCAAATGGAAGCTAAAGTGGCTATAAAAACATGGCCCTCTATAACTGCTGCTAAGGCATAGAAAATTTATTTGTGAAACTTACTGTCCTTCTGGCCTCTGGAATTTTTAGATAGTAATTGTAATTTACAGCATTGTGTTCTTACAGCCTGGTTCCTGAGTAAATCTTTAGGTTATAGTTCCCAATTGCACAACTAGCAGGAATCAGATTAATAATGAACAGCACTTGAGGGTTTCCAATGGGAAGCCAATGGGCCATAGTAAATGGGAACCCATCCCATGGTCAGACTGTAAAAATTGGAGGTATATGGTGTGCCCTCAAACTATAAGTAAATATACTAGATGCAAAATACAGAGAAGGGAAACAGCAAAACCTGGATCCAGAGTGTTTTTCTTAATGAAGGCTCTTAGACCTGACTGCCTCCCATATATCCGCTCTTCACTTTTGAAAAAAATTTGGCCTTGACTTCTATCCAAGGTCACAGTCTTGCCCCATCCCCAGTGGTTGATCATTCAACAAGACCAACACTGACACTAATAATTTCTAGGAATGAGCCTTCTTAGCACAGTGGGACCACTTTATCCAATCAAAATTTTGTCATTAATGCATCCTCGGGATTGATTTATGACAAAAAGGGGAACATGTGGACAAAAAGGGGCCACATACTAAACCTGACAAGCTCACAGGAGGCAGCCTTACAAACTCAGAGACCTAAAGTCACCAGCTAGGTGTTAACGTAAAAAAACCATTGAAACCTGTAAAGAATTTTTGTGAGTTTATTTGAGCCAAACTGTCGACATATGCCGGGAAGCAGAACCTCAACGAATTGAGATTGTGCTCCGGAGAATGGCAGGGTTACATCCGTATTTATACATGAAATTCATTGGTGACAGATTTAAGGAGGTGGGATTAAGAGAAGCGGGGGAAACCTCTGTGATAGGATAAAAAGTAAAATGATGGACACATACTTAGGTGGGTGCAGGATCAATTAACATGATAATGAAGGAATTTGTAGTATCTGTCCTGGTGCCCAGAACATTTGGTTGTGACCCAGGGGCTCCAGAAAAAAGGGAAGTTACAAGTTACCCAGACATTTCAAGGGTATGTTATCTTAGAGGCAAAAAGGCAAATGGGCTCAGTAAGGATCAAAGTTGTTCTTGTCAGTGAAGATACTGGTCTAGGACATAACTGCCCACCATAACTGCTTTTAGTTAAGGTTTAATTTCAGACCATCCTTTGTGGTTATTTTAGGTCTCCGAGTCTGCAAAACTGCCATGCAGGCCTCTCCTGAGCTTGTCAGGTCAGCATGTGGCCCCTTTCGTCCACACATCCCCCTTTTGGTCATATCAATCCAAAGGATGCATTGATGACCAACCTTTTGGTTGGATAATGGAGTCCCACGTTGCTAGGAAGGCTCATTCCTAGGATGTCTCAGTGTCAGCATGTCTTGCTGAACAGGTGGACCACTGGGGATGGGGCAAGACCATAACCTTAGATGGCATTTAAGGTCGAATTATTATTATTTTAAAAAGGGCAGGTAAATGGGAGGCAGTCAGGTCCTATACGTCCTTGTTAAAAAGTATTCTGGATCATTTTTAATTTTGGAGCCATCATGATTCGAGTCTTTTTGCTGTTTGTCTTAAATTTTGCTTTTCTGCATCTGGTATAACATTTACATATCATGAACACAAAAATCATAAAGGTATTGATTACATCCCAGGGCTTGGAACGAGGAAACTGGTTCGCAAAAAAAGCGATTTACAGAAGCAGAATTTAAGCATGTAAATTATTGTCCTGGGTCTCGGGGTCACTGAATTGACAGAAATACATTATCTAGAGCCCTCGGGTCTCCTGACCACTGAGTTGTCAGGACAATTTAGAGTAATTGTGCTGTTCTGGCCTTGGGACCACTAAGTCAGCTGGAACGCACCACCTGTGGCCACTAAAACAATTTAGGGTAATTGTGCTGTCCTGTTTCCCAGGTACAGAAGAATGTGCTTCGATAACCAGTAAGATAACAATCAATGGGATAGTCATTCAATCGAATGGGATGATTTATACAATTCAGAAAATCAAAGTAACTTTTCTATTGTTAAGCCAAACAGCAGGGTTAGAGTTAAACTACAGTTTCCACCTGATGGTTGCTACCATACTTCATTCCCCACTGGTTTTATGTACATGAGTCAAATCATGGACTCATCTTTACTAGTTAGGGGATTGTACTGCCCCCTAACTACAAGTAGTTTGACCGAATTAATTTTTCTAAACTGCCAGCTTGGCACATTTATTTTCATTTACTCACCCCACTTCTTTTAGGGGCATTCTTTATTCTGTTCCTGCTCTCCTGTCCCCGAGCACATCTAGCCCCACTTGGCCCTGGACTTTCTCACTGGCTAGAAAAAATGTTCTTACAGTTACCAAGTGCCCTAGTACCATGGTCCCCGTCAGTACTGTCCTCACTGAAGTCCAGTTCCACTCCTGCAGACGTCGCGCCTCCTCCTGGCTTGTGTGGAGCCCAGGCTAGGGATCTCACGGGTGAGGCCGCTGGCTGCCGGGGTCAAGGCCGTTTCCTGGTGCAGGAGCTGGGAGTGGTGTAGCCAGGTCTGGATGCCGTTAGCAGGGCGACAGTGTATAGTCCTTTTCAAGTTGGGGTGAGTCCTTGGGTCATGAACTTCTTTACCCACACCGAGTCCCCAGGCTGGAAAGGATGTACAGGGTCCGAGGTGGCACTGGTAGGGCATCTCGAACAAGTTTATGGGTGGCTTGTAATTTCTGTAAGAGATCACGTCCAAGTAAGGGGTACAGGCATTCTGGCATGACTAGAAACAATGAGTTACCGTGTTCTTTCTGAGGTCCACAGTCCTCTTTGATGTCCAAGGAAAAAGGCAGTTTGTCCGGTGGCTCTTAGAACTGGTGCCTTCTTAGATGTTACTGGTCCCATTGGCTCTGTCAAGACTGAATAGGCTGCTCCAGAATACACCAGGAAACTAACCGGGGGTCCTATTTATCCACAAATACTTTAAAATCTACCCCAGAATTTCAAAATTTCAACGCAACACAGAAATATCACAGAGCAAATCAAAGTCCCTACTAAACAAACAGACAGAAATTTTTACTAGTTAGGTGGGCTGATTCCACCTCTGACAGAGAGCAAGCACCCTTTAGGGAAAGAACCCAGTGGCCACTTGGGGCGTTTTGCTATTGGTCAGAGTATTCAGCCTTAAATCAAACTTTTTTTTTTTCTCAGACTTCCACACTTACATGAACAAATAATTATACCTAAGTAGACATACAAACATCAAATAGACATCCACACTTACACCCTTTCAGTGAACAAGTACTTTTACAGTCTTGGGATCTTGAGCAGATAACAGGAAGACTGCCCAAGTCCCCTGATGGGGGCCTGACAAGAACAGATGTGGGGGCCTTTGGCTGGGGGGTATAAAGTCTCCATTCTTCCTCCCTCGGCACTGCTAAGGGCAGGATCATTGGAAAGGTCTCTTCACCTAGGCAAGGCTGTGCTGAGCCTTCTGGGGCAAAAGTGGTTTCTGCTTTCATTTTGGCTAAAAGGTCTCTGCCCATTAGAGGGACCAGGCAATCTGGCAAATACAGGAATTCATGGACCACCTGGTGGCCGCCTAACTGACATCAGCGGGGGCGGCAGAACAGTCTGCAGCTGTGGTCCCGGTAGCTCCAATAATGGTGACTTCCTGTCCTGAGAGGGAGCTACCTTCTGAGTAACTACCGAGTGCTCTGCCCCTGTATCAGCCATAAAGTTCACAGTCTGGCCCTCGATTTTTATTTCGACCATCGGCTCATGGGGGCCCAGTTGAAAAGAGCCCAGTCTGTCCTAGTCAGAGTCAGCTGTTGCCAGTCCGAGGAGGTCTGCCTCAGGCGGCTCTGGCCAATAGCGGCTGGGTGGTTTGGATGGCCTTGCCAGCTTCTTCTGGCCTGCTTTTGCCCTGCCTGCCTCTTCACTCTTGCTACTAAACCTTACTCTGTCCCTTCTTACACACGCAGAACTAGACCCAAGGAGGCAAGGTTTGAGCAATTTTAAAATTCTTTAACATACATTTTAAGACAGTCAAGTTTGAGTTTGAGGAGGAGCTATTACCCATGTTGCAGGGAGGGACCAGGTTGCCTCCTCCAGAATAAAAGAACTAATCAAAATAAGGCTTATTTTCTAACTTCATTTGTCCCTGGGTGTGGACAACAAATGACACTAATCAGATTGACATAAACGATTTAACCTTTGTTTAGGGAGGTAAATGCAAAGCATTTACTCCAAATGTCTTTGATTTAGGGAAGACAGGATTTTTGCTTAGTTTCCCTATTCCACTTGTCCCAGCTTATTGGCCTATCATGCATTCAACTTTCTTTCAACATTTCTCTTTTCCTTTTTATCACATACACAACCTTCACAAATTTCATACTTTCAAGTTAGCCTTCAAACCTTCTTTCTATGTCCTTCAAAAATGCATAACCATGCCTCAGACCTTCCATTAAGTATTTCTCTTTACCTTCCTCCATCACACCAAAGCTGTACATTCCAGTTAGTTGGAACTCTGAGCCTTAATTAATTTTTAAGGTGACATGTAAGTAATTAACATTCCTCAGATTAGCAATACATTCATATTTTTTTTAAAAGACATAAACAGAAATTTCACTAGCTAAACAATTTTAAATAAAGACACATATTTAAACAATAAAGACAGATAACATTCCCCATTAAAACTTTGAATCACCACGGCTAGCAATATCAGTTTGTGAGCATACAGGCCTTGTTGACGTCATCTTGGGATAGCTGTCTGCCTCCGTGGTCAGCGACTTCTTGTCCTCGAAAGGCCTCAGCTGTTTCTCATCCTTGAAAATTCTCTTATCTTCGTTGCAGATGGAGATGGGTGTCAGAGATGGGAGTAGATGTCCATTCACAGTCAGGTGCCTTTTTCAAATGAGAAATGTGAATCCAGAGCTAACTCCTTTAAGTTTAGCTGCACATGGGTCAGTTAGTAATACCTGGTAAGGTCCTCTCTTTGGTGTCTTTTCCAACACACCAAATCTCCTGGTTGTAAGCCATGATCTTTGAAATCTTCGTCACCCGGGAGTGCACTGTGAAATGAATCTGTTACCAATTTGTTAGTTCCTATAATGCAGAATGTCTGCTCTTTACTTTTCCTTATATTTGGGAAACAAAAGATTTAAGGGTCAATAATATTTTAAATAGTCATAAGAATAATTATCCTCAATTCATTCATTTTTTTCAGACCAATAAGCAGCATATTTTGAATTCCTAATTATTTCAGAGAAAGCAAAAATTATTTTCTCAAAAATTTCTACATTTAGGCATCTAGCTACCACAACTACACAATTTCTCCCAATTCAATCCGAACCTTAAACTTTTAGCTGGCAAGTCAAATATTTAGCATTTCTCAATCAGTAACATTTTAAAGAATAAACTTCAAAAATACAAGACACAATCAACCAACAGATTCAATTCTATCCTCTAGATTTCGTACGAGGCACATTCAGATCAATATTATGTATTATGTCACTTTAAAATACCTAGACATAAGTTTTTATCGTTTGATTCAGTTATCTCCAAGGTCCCAAGTTCCTAGTGGCTCTGGAAAACCACACCTGAGGCTGGCAAACAGACCTGGCCCAGCCCTTGACTTTAAAAGGACCATTTTTCTCTGGGGAAAGTCAAGAAGCAAACACGTAGCTACATAATTTCTTGAGATTCAAATCCAATTATTATTTTAAGGCATTTACTTTGGCAAATTTTTGTAACAGACAATTTTACTGAATTTTCTTTTGGAGGCTTGTTGCTAGAACAAGCCTGCATTGCTTCCCTGGGTAAAATTTGCCATTTTCTTTAGGAAAGAATCAGTCTTGGGTTTTATTCTGTACATTTGTGAAGAGAATCCAGTTCAAAACTATCTAAATGTCCAACAACAGGACAATTGCGCGCATTAGTTTTAAACCAGCTTTTCTCTTTACATGTGAACAGAAGTACAAGACACATTTTTAAATTTTGTAAAACTTTTCAATTATGAGAAGGAGATTTTAAATCAGAATACTTGGGGAGGAGGCGTCCATATTGGATCGCCATGTGTTCCCTTCTCCCCTTCCCCACATCCTGCTTTGGGGAAGTTTCAGCAAATGACTCAAATGGCGTATTTTTCCCAAAGTCATGATTAATAGAAAGACATTTTAAATTTTTTTCCTATTTCACTACAACAAAGACACAAAAACATCAAGGCGCACAGAACACACTAAAAGTTTACAGCAGAGAATGTCCAGCATTAGAAACTACCAAAGCAGTGTCTTTTGTCCCTGGTTCAGGAACTTCCCCTCTCTAGAATTTCAGTATATTCCCAATGGACTATTCAAAAAACAAACAAACAATGGGCTAAAGGAAAAACAAGGTGTACACATTAATTAACTTCAGAATAGTTCTGAGACAGTCTCTAAAATTTTATTAATTTTCATCTTATTAGAATAAATTTTTTATGCTTTTCTCTAGAAGCTTCTAATTTCCAAATCAAGATATGCTTCCCATGTACTCATTAGTTTAATTTCAGAGCCGGCATTTTCTAATTTCTGCATGCAAAATATTAACATAGGTACCCCAAACAAATTGCATTTTAGCCATTTCTCAGTTAATATTTTCTAATTAAATCTCCCCATTTCTGTAAAGTACTTGCAAGTAAAGGCATCCTATCAGGAGTATTAAATGAGGGCTGGTGTCTCGGGAGCTTCTGGCCTTGGAGGCACAATTTCCCATGTTAATTTTTTATTATTATTGAATATCTGTAGTCTGAGCAAACTTTCTAGACATGTTATGCAGTGGGTCAAATGTGGCCTCAGTTTCTCTCCCGGCTGTCTAAAACCACAGGAAAGGTTTAGGGCCCGGGCAGACCAAGCCTTAAGGTGGCCCCCTAGATAAACCATTTATACAGCGAAGGTTTTTCTTTTTGCTCAGACGCTCAGAAAGCAGTTCTAATCAAAAAGCCGAAATCAAACCCCGCCTCCCATTTTTTTCCTCCAATCCTGCCTTACCCTGGGTTCCGCTGTGAACCCTTAACCTGGGGTCTTAGCAACCCTGGTTCCACCTCGAGGATTTTAAAACAGCTCAAATAAAGTCCGACCTTCGACCAAAGGAAGGGAAGGTTCTGGATCCAAGAGAAAAACTCACCCACATTCACCCAATGGGCGGAGAACCGGCGGGCTCAATGGGCCCTTTGCTGGATCCTAGCACCGAGTCAAAGTCCAAGGGATGGTCCTGGGTGAGCTTCTTTGGAATCCTGCCGACTACGCCAATTAATGTTAACGTAAAAAAACCATTGAAACCTGTAAAGAATTTTTGTGAGTTTATTTGAGCCAAACTGTCGACACATGCCGGGAAGCAGAACCTCAACGAATTGAGATTGTTCTTCGGAGAATGGCAGGGTTACATCCATATTTATACATGAAATTCATTGGTGACAGATTTAAGGAGGTGGGATTAAGCGAAGTGGGGGAAACCTCTGTGATAGGATAAAAAGTAAAATGATGGACACATACTTAGGTGGGTGCAGAATCAATTAACATGATAATGAAGGAATTTGTAGTATCTGTCCTGGCACCCAGAACATTTGGCTGTGACCCAGGGGCTCCAGAGAAAAGGGAAGTTACAAGTTACCCAGACATTTCAAGGGTATGTTGTCTTAGAGGCAAAAAGGCAAATGGGCTCAGTAAGGATCAAAGTTGATCTTGTCAGTGAAGATACTGGCCTAGGACATAACTGCCCACCATAACTGCTTTTAGTTAAGGTTTAATTTCAGACCATCCTTTGTGGTTATTTTAGGTCTCCGAGTCTGCAAAACTGCCATGCAGGCCTCTCCTGAGCTTGTCAGGTCAGCATGTGGCCCCTTTCGTTCACATAGGATAGTCTGAAATTAAAACTTTCTAACTGAAAGTGAGTAATGGCTGATAGTCATGTACTAAGCTAGTATTGTAACAGTGGAAAATCATAACCCACCTCACCATTCTTTTGACATTGTTTCTGTAAATGCTGACTCTGAATAATATGTAGCTTGTAGATAAACGACATGTGTGTATAAGAATCCTAGGAACTAACTTCAGAAGATACAGACTCCGACCTTCAATCATCCCAGTTCTAGATTTGCTGACCTTCAGCCATAGAACCAGGATGACACAAAACCGGGATAATGCACACCAGACTATCACTTGATCAGTTCTGAGGTTCTTATCAGAATGGCGTGTGCTGGACTGCACATAGAGAACTTTTCACCCCCTTCTCCTTGATTACTTTGTTCTGCTGGAAGAACAGGAGGAATCCCCAGAAAAAGAGCTAAATGAAATGGAGGCAAGCAATTTATCAGAAACAGAATATAAAATAATGATTTTTAGAATGCTCAATAGCATGAAAAAGCACATAGAAGCCATGCACAAGAACCAGTTGGAAATGAAAAAAAATGACATACATGAGAAATATAGACAATCGTGGAAGGAATAAACAGTAGGTTAAAGGAAGCAGAGGATTGAATCAAAGAATTAGAAGGCAAGAAACAGTATAAAACATAACAAAATCCACATCATAAGGGTACTAGCTGGAGAGGAACTTGAGCAAGGCATAAGGTAACAGGTCAACCAAAGGACTTGTATGCATGCATATAAGCATAACCAATGGACGCGAGACACTGGAGGGGGTGGGGTGAGGGCATGTGCGGTGGGGGGTGGGAGGGGTGTGGGGGTAGGAGAGGCCGGGGGAAGGTCAATGGGGAAAAAAAGGAGACATATGTACTACTATTTGTAATACTTTAAACAAAAAACAAACAAACAAACAATAAAAAGAACCTGTATGAAGAAATAATGACTGAAAACTTCCTTAATCTGATGAAGGAAAAAGTCACACAAGTTCAGGAAGGACAGAGAGTCCCAATCAAGATGAACACAAAGAAACCGACACCAGGAAACATCATAATTAAAATGGCAAACGTTAAAGACAAAGATAGGATCTTAAGGGCAGCAAGAAAAAGACAGTTATTTAAAGGAAGCCCCCATAAGGCTGTCAGCTGATTTCTCAACAGAAACCTTACAGGCCAGAAGGGAATGGTATAAGTATTCAAAATAATGAAAAGCAAGGATCTGAAACCAAGACTACTTTATCTAGCAAGGCTATCATTCAAAATTGAAGGTAAAATAGAGAGCATCTCAGATTTTTTTAAAAGGCTAATGGAGTTTATTACCACCAAACCAGCATTGCAGGAAAGGCTAATCGTGGGATTGTTGTAAGGAGAAGAAGAAATGGAGAGAGAGAGGAACATAGGCCTAAAGAATAAAAATGCCAATAAATAGTTGCCTATCAATAATAACTTAAATGTAAATGGATTAAATGCTCCAACCAAAAGGCATAGAGTTCCTGAACACAAAAGCATGATCCATACTAGTATATATACTGTCTACAAGAGACCCACCTCAGAACAAAATATTCACACAGGATGAAAGTGCAGGGATGGAAAAAATATTCCATGCAAATGGAAATAAAAAAAGCCTGGAGTAGCAATACTTATATCTGACAAAATAGACTTCAAATCAAAGGCCATAAAAGAAACAAAAAAGGTCGCTACATAATACTAAAGGGATTGATTAAACAAGAGGATGTAACCCTTGTAAACATATCTTCACCTAAATAGGAGCACAGAAATCTATTTAAAAATTCCTGGAGGAATTTAAGAGAGAAACAGACAGCAATACAATCATAGTGGTGGAATTGAACACCTCACTGACATCACTGGATTGATCTTCCAGACAAGGAAAAGAGTGATCTTAAGCCACACAATAGATCAGATGGATTTAATTGATATTACAGAGCATTTAATCCCAGAGCTGCAGAATATACATTCTTTGCCGGAAGCCAGTTCATCCTTGCTGCTTGACACAGTCGCTGCAGGGAAGAAACATCTGCACAGCATATGTTTCAAGGGACCTGGCGTATATGGCATACTGTTCTTAATATGTTTGCTCCCCCTCTTAGTGCTATGTGTTTTAACCAGGGCCTCCTCCCCGAGAAAGGTTGTTTCCCCAGGTGGGGATGTTTCCCTGGAGTTGGGGATTGATGGGACTGGGGAGGGGAATGAATCAGTAAAACCCCCTAGTGTTACAGAAATACCATGTACTACTTATGAAGAACTAAGACTGTTGGCAATAAATTTGGGACTTGGAAAAAACCAAGATGGCGGCATAGGTAAACACCAGAGTTTGCTGCCTCACACAACCACTTCAAAAATACAACTAAAAGACGGAACGGACATCATCCAGAACCACAAGAAGGCTGGCTGAGTGGAAATTCTACAACTAGAAGGAAAGAGAAAAGCATACCGAGACTCAGAGGAGGCGCAGTGCGGAAGTAAAATATTAAGGTGCGGAGTGCATGCGGAGCGGGCTGGCGGCTGAGGGCGCGGTTGTCGTTTTCAATCAGGAGGGAGTCTCAGGCTCTGAGCTCCAGTTCCGGGCGAGTCTCTAGGGACCCAGACTCATACTGGAGAAGCGGGACTGTCTGGCATCAGTCAGAACCCGAGGGCAGCTTTCTCTCCGAGGGGCTTGCAGCGATTACCAGGACACTGAGAAGCAGAGCCTCTGAGGACAAGACTGAGAGCAGCCATAATTGCTAGCCCTGCCCTGTTGATCCTGTGGGACCCGCCCTGCCCAAGTCCTGCAGGGAGACTTTTGCTGGATAGCCGCAGGCAAAGGCTAGATTAGCACCTCCCTAGAGATCCAGGAGCCAGGAAGCCCAGAGGTCAGAGTGGGACCATCCAGTTTGCAGCTCTGTGGAACCATAAAAGACACACTCAGGGGGCAGACTCAGTGAGCACCAAAGCCCCATTGAAGCAAGTCTAGCCCCAGAGGGGTGTCTCTAGCACAGAAGTTCTCCCACTGCAGACACAGCTGATTCTCACAGCCAATTGGCCTGGAGGTCAATTCCTCACAGTGATAACTACAACAATCAAGGCTTAATTACAACAAGACTGTGCACAAAGCCCACAAGGGGGTGCACCAAGAGTGTCTACCTCAGGTACCTGGGACACTTAGCACAGAAAGGCACTCTATCGACACAGCGAAGCATAAAAAATGCCGAGACAAAGAAACAGGACACAAACGTCAGAAATGGAGGAAAGCAAACTGCTGGATATAGAGTTCAAAACCACACTTTTAAGGTCTTTAAAGAACTGTCTAGAAGCCGCCGATAAACTTAATAAGGCCCTCGAAAAGACTGGTGAGACCACCGATAAATGTAGTGAGATCTTCAAGAAATCTAGTGAAACCCTCGATGTTGTGATAAAGAACCAACTAGAAATTAAGCATACACTGACTGAAATAAAGAATATTATACAGACTCCCAACAGCAGACCAGAGGATCCCAAGAATCAAGTCAAAGATTTGAAATACGAAGAAGCAAAAAACACCCAACAGGAAAAGCAAAATGAAAAAAGAATCCAAAAATACGAAGATAGTGTAAGGAGCCTCTGGGACAGCTTCAAGTGTACCAACATCCGAATTATAGGGGTGCCAGAAGAAGAGAGAGAGCAAGATATTGAAAACCTATTTGAAGAAATAATGATAGAAAACTTCCCCTACCTGGTGAAAGAAATAGACTTACAAGTCCAGGAAGCACAGAGAACCCCAAACAAAAGGAATCCAAAGAGGACCACACCAAGACACATCATAATTAAAATTCCAAGAGCAAAAGACAAAGAGAGAATCCTAAAAGCAGCAAGAGAAAGACAGTCAGTTACCTACAAGGGAGTACCCATACGACTGTCAGCTGATTTCTCAACAGAAACTTTGCAGGCCAGAAGGGAGTGGCAAGAAATATTCAAAGTGATGAATACCAAGAACCTACAACCAAGACTACTTTATCCAACAAAGCTATCATTCCGAAGTGAAGGCCAGATAAAGAGCTCACC
>NW_005874067.1:7692-18561 GCF_000147115.1 Myotis lucifugus | reverse complement strand
TATATTGCAAGATGTGGCGTGCCCCGGGAATCCCCGCCAGATTTCACTAAAGGGGTTATTGAGAATATGTTTCTGTCTCAACCAATCCCTCTGGGAGTAACACTAGTCCTGAGTCAACCGCGTGGCCGTATGGGCTAACGCTTCGGCTCCGTCTTACCCTTGGGCTAATCTTATACGTAAGCCGAAAGGGTGCCCTAACGCTGGCGATTCAGGTAAGTCTAACCGTAAGCCTAAGCTTAAACGTAAGCCTAACCCTAACCCTAACCCTAACGCTAACCCTAACCCTAACCCTGAGGCTAACCCTAACCGTAACCCTAACCCTAACGCTAAAACTAACCCTAACCCTAACCCTAACCCTAACCCTAACCCTAAAACCCTAACCCTAACCCTAACCCTAACCCTAACCCTAACCCTAACCCTAACCCTAACCCCTAACCCTAACCCTAACCCCTAACCCCTAACCCTAACCCTAACCCTAACCCTAACCCTAACCCTAACCCTAACCCTAACCCTAAAACCCTAACCCTAACCCTAACCCTAACCCTAACCCTAACCCTAACCCTAACCCTAACAACCCTAACCCTAACCCTAACAACCCTAACCCTAACCCTAACCCTAACAACCCTAACCCTAACCCTAACCCTAACCCTAACCCTAACCCTAACCCTAACCACCCTAACGACCTGGACCCCTAACCCTTGACCCTTGACCCTGACCCCTAAACCCCAACCCCGACCCTAACGACCCTGACCCTGACCCCAACACCGACTCTAACCGGCCTCCCTCCTTCCCTCCCTCCCCCCTTCCCTATGCTATGCCCCTGCAACACTCATCTAACCTGAGTAGGGATTGGAAGTGTTAGCAGGAAGCGAACAGCAATGGTGAGCAACGCAAAGCAAGCAACATCTGTAAGTAGGACCCTTGGCCCTACATTACGGAATTGCGGAGTACACAGGCAAGAAAGGCAAAGTGTAGGAAGGCAACAACAGCAGGCACCGTTAATGAGCCCCACCATGAGCACAGCAATGTGGAAAGGCCTTCCCAGAAACGGAAGCTCACAGCAAATGCAGCAAAGAACAGGAACAGCACACTTCAAGCAACAGGAAGGCAATGCACGTAATGCAACGCAGCAAAGCAAGGAAAGTCCTGGAAGGGGTTAAGCGGGAAAAACAGGAAGCGAGGACAGCGAAGCCCGAGGAACCTAACACCGCGAAGGAATCCTTGAAGACGAGGTGAGTGGCATGATAGCATCACAACAAAGTGCCACAATTGCTCCTGACCAGCTGCTGAAGGCAGGCACCATGGATCTCATTACTGCACACACACAGACTCCCAATGAGAAGAGCGAGAGACCAGGACAACCCAGCAATCCTGGAAAATGGAATGAGAGCACATGCATGCACACATGTCACGCACCATCCCCACAACACAGACAATATCACACAGCCATTCCCACACACCAAAGACGCTTGAAACAGAACACAGGACACATGCACTGTTGTTCAGCAAGCTGTGACAACACAAGCATTCCAAGGAAATGCAGGTAAACGGTCCTTTTCAGACAGACAGTGCCCTTCAAACTACAAGTGCATGTCTCAGAAGTACCCCACCCAGCAATGGAAAGATGATGGGGAAACCTGCTCCTGGCATGCACGGAACGCCTTGGAAAATTCCTTGCCCTATAAAATGAAAAGGGAAAACCCAGACAGGAACAGCAACAAGAAGCATGTGGGCGTCACAGAAGGCAAAGGCACAGAGCAATCCAGCATGTGACAGCAAAGACAGCAATGCCAAGCGGAAGGGAGCACCGAGTCACACTCTCCCAGTTAGTGGGCACAACCAGAGGCCCTGTAATGCCCCCCCTAATATGTGAGCACAACTAGCCCTGTGGCCTCACACAGTAAAGGAAGCAGGAAACTGGATCCCAGTGTGCAAGACTCAGGGAAAGGGAGCTGGTGGGACACAGAGCAGACACACATGCCACACAAGCACATGTATCAGCAGCACAACCAAGCAGTCAACAGTGCGTGTGCGGGACGTTCCCGATGGGCAGGCAATCGCACACAACCAGCAAGGGAAGCAAGCACGATGCGGGGGATGACGTCACGCTGGCACAAAGCCAGAAAGGCAGCCGAGCCCATGTTGTAAGGCCCTGGAGCTTGGCACAAGAGATGCTGCTCAGAAGGACTCCAGGGAAACATCACACAGGAAAGGATCACGCATTTCAGCAGCCATCACTACTTGTAGCCATACCTGAACCACAGCGGGCAACCACAGGATCAGCACTCTCCAGCGAAATACACAGTGCCACAGCTCACTGTAAAGACAGACAACTGGCACCAACCACATGCTCACTGTCAAGTCCTTCAACAGATTGAAGGCAGATCACAAGGGACTGGGCCCAGGGAGTCTCCGACACAGCATAAAGATCTTTGCATGGAGGAGAACCAAGATGGCGGCATAGGTAAACACCGGAGACTGCTGCCGCAAACAACCACTTCAAAAATACAACTAAAAGACGGAACTGACATCACCCAGAACCACAGGAATGCTGGCTGAGGAGAGACTCTTCAACTAGAAGGAAAGAGAACAGCAAATCGAAGCTCAGAGGAGGCGCAGTGTGGAAAATACAAAGGTACCGAGGTGCGCGCGCAAAGCGGGCTGGTGGCTGAGGGCGCGGTTGTCGTTTTCAGTCGGGAGGGAGTCTCAGACTCTGAGCTCCAGATCCGGGCGAGTCTCTAGGGACTCAGACTCAGACGGGAGAAGCGGATTGTCCGGCATCAGTTGGAATCTGAGGGCAGCTTTCTCTCCGAGGTTTGCAGCGGCTGCCGGGGTTCTGAGAAGCAGAGCCTCTGGGAAGGGACTGAGAGCAGCCATAACTGCTCCCTCCACCCCGCCCTGTTGATCCCGCCCCGCCCAAGCCCTGCGCAGAGCCATTTGCCGGGATCGCCTCAGGCAAAGGCTAGATTAGCACCTCCCCAGAGGACAGAAGTTTTCCACACAGCTGATTCTCACAGCCAGTCAGCCTGGTGGTCAAATCCCTCAGTATTAACTAAAAAAAATCAAGGCCTTAACTAGAACAAGACTGCTGCACAAAGACCACAAGGGGGTGCACCAAGAAAGCATAAAAAATGCGGAGACAAAAAAACATGACAGAAATGGAGGATATGGAGCTAAAAAACGCAATTTTGAGGGCTTGCAATAAACTTGTGGAGAGCCTCACAAAAACTAATGAGACCCTCGATGCTACGATAAAGAAACTAGAAATTAAGCATACACGGACTGAAATAAAGAATATTATACCCAATAGCAGACCAGAGGAGCACAAGAATCAAGCCAAAGATTTGAAATTCGAAGAAGCAAAAAACACCCAACCGGAAAAGCAAAATGAAAAAAGAATCCGAAAATACGAAGATAGTGTAAGGAGCCTCTGGGACACCTTCAAGCGCACTAATATCAGAATAATAGGGGTGCCAGAAGATGAGAGACAGCAAGATATTGAAAACCTATTTCAAGAAATAATGGCAGAAAACTTCCCCCACCTGGTGAAAGAAATGGACTTACAGGTCCAAGAAGCGCAGAGAAGCCCAAACAAAAGGAATCCAAAGAGGACCACACCAAGACACATCATAATTAAAGTGCCAAGAGCAAAAGACAAAGAGAGAATCTTAAAAGCAGCAAGAGAAAGAGACTCAATTACCTACAAGGGAATACCCATACGACTGTCAGCTGATTTCTCAACAGAAACTTTGCAGGCCAGAAGGGAATGGCAAGAAATATTCAAAGTGCTGAATACCAAGAACCTACAACCAAGAGTACTTTATCCAGCAAAGCTATCATTCAGAAGTGAAGGTCAGATAAAGAGCTTCACAGATAGGAAAAGCTAAAGGAGTTCATCACCACTAAACCAGTATTATACGAAATGCTGAAAGGTATCCTTTAAGAAGAGGAAGAAGAAAAAGGTAAAGATACAAATTGTGAACAACAAACATGCATCTATCAACAAGTGAATCTAAGAATCAAGTGAATAAATAATCTGATGTACAGAATGAACTGGTGATTATAATGAATCAGGGACATAGAAAGGGAATAGACAGACTATTCTTGGGGGGGGAAAGGGGAATGGGAGATGCGGGAAGAGACTGGACAAAAATCGTGCACCTATGGATGAGGACAGTGGGTGAGGAGTGAGGGCGGAGGGTGGGGCAGAAACTGGGAGGAGGGGAGTTATGGGGGGGAAAAAAAGAGGAACAAATGTAATCTGAACAATAAAGATTTAATTAAAAAAAGTAAAAAAAAAAGATCTTTGCATGGAAATTGTAACGGCTCTCTGCGAGCAAGGTAAGTGGCAGCAAACTGTACAATAGGGAGGGGTGGAAGGAATCTTTGGGCGATGCCCATGGAAATGGGATCCTGACACAGAAACCACAGAGGCTGATGGGAACCCTCTGGCATGGCTCAGCTGCTGCCATGAGCTATGCATGGCAGCCTGCGGGACTTGCATTCACGGGCAACGAACCCATATTGCATGCACCATCAGCTCAACCCATCAGTCACAATCCACGGTCAACCGTGCAGACATGAGAAGGAGATGAGCACTGCACAAGGCTCCACAGTGAAGAATGGCAAAGTGAGCTTGGACGGTGCTCGAGTGCAAGTGACACAGGAGCAGCACAACTCAGTAGCTCACAGCCAGAAACGAATCGCACCACCAGAGGAACACAGCACTGACAAGCAGGAATGCTGACTCCGAACCCACCCTAGAACGTACATGCCATGGTTCATTGCCATTGCAAAGGCACCATGCGGCATGGCTCGGTGCACACAGGGCAGGAAAGGAGAGGAGCCAACAGGGGAACAAACACGGGGGGAGCAACCGCAGAGCCAGCACAGGAGCCAAGCCAGTACTACACATTGGCGACGCACATCAGCAAAGATGGCCAAGCTCGGAAACAACACATGCTGACCCGAAATCTCAGAAACACAGGAGACAGCGGAAACACATTGGAGCTGAAACAGACACCTCCCATAACGTGCCATTGACCGGGATATCACTGCCTGCCCTGGAAAAGGCACACCTGACACAGCCCACAAGTGCATGCACAACTCTGCCAGGCAATGCTACACACCGCACCCGGAAAGTCACCTGAAAACCCTGGGGGTCACGTGACCCACAAAGCTGGAAGCACCCAAAGGAAGACAGCCCTGTACGGGCAGACTTGGAAACGGCTGCGCTGTTACCCAGCTGTGCCCAGAGGGCAATGATCCAAGTACCAACCTGCCCTTGCCAGGCGGAAATACTACCTAATAGGCCCAAATGCCAAAGGGTGCGCCCTTCCTGAGGTCTTTCTTTCCCCCATGGCACAAGGGAATAAGCCACCCCCAGAGCAGCAGCACCACCGTAAAGTAATCAGTCCAGGGATGCTGAGACTCATGGAAGTGCCTCTCAGAAATCAGGGCCAGGGCCATGACCAAGAGTGGGGGGCGTAACCTGCCTTCCAAGCACAGGCTTACAGGAGGAAGGAGAGAGGCCCACTCATCACGGAATGCACAGCTGGCCAGCTTGCTGTCAAGGGCCTGCCAATTGGGAATCCTATTGGGCCTGATGCCTCTGAACACCTTGAGCGCGTAATAGAAGTGGGGCTGCCAAAGCTTTTTCCAAAGCGCCCACAGGAATCATGGCAGACATGCTTCTGGGCATGAACACCTTACTGTCCCAACAGAGAGTACCAATGTCATCTGGGGAACCCCCAGGCTGCGGACTCCCCAGAAACATTGATGTGGGTGGAAGCATTGGAAAGGACCAACCGCTCAGCATCCAGGAACACACCATGGCATGCAGCCCTGCCATGAACGCCACAAATACCTCGCTAAGAGAAACGATGGCATTGAATGCTGGACTCGGTGGGACAGTGCTTGCTGTTGGAGGGGATCGTAGGCAATGTTTCAACATTGTAACACATAAGAAAACGAGCATGGCACCGCTGAGCTGAAGGCACTGCAATGTTTGGGGGCGTACATGCAACTTGCATCTGGCAGCAAATTTGGAATGAAAGGATCCTGCTGGCATTGGATGGCTGCTAAGACTGGGAGACGGCATAGCTGATGACAGCTCTCATCTGGGAATGGATGGATGCCATGACTACACCCTGCAAAAAGCCTTGTAATGGAGCTGTCAGCTACACTGCCTTTGAAAACACTGCTGTCACAGGGAGCATTGCAAATGCAATCGAAAGCCCAAATATCCTGCGCAAAGACTGAGCACAACCAAAGAACAAATTAGCAATCGTTAAACATGCTCCATGGAGATGTTCACAAGTACTTAAATTATGGCACGCATACGGAAAAGCCCAAGTGCTTGCCCGTCACAGCCAGCACACTCAGCAAGTATGGAGCGTTTTGGTGCACCCAGTCAGGAAGATCACAGTGATTCAGCAGACAGTGTAGGGAAGGGGAAATTTCCCATGGAATGGATCCATGGTGCTACTCCCTCAGGAATGGCACGCTGTGAAATGAATTGCACAGGGTGCACGGTCATCATGCCCTTGGGAATTGTCAATGGTGAATGGGTTCTCTTTGATGGCACAGGATTAGTTTTCAATGCATTAGGAGGGACCACCACCAAACTGAAGGCATTAACAGTCCCTGAAGGAGTGAAGGCTGTAATGATTCTAGGAAATGTCCTGTCCCCATGCAACAGTAGCCCCCCACTGAAATGGCTGCAGGGACAGTCTGCAGCACTGACATGATTGCGAGGACCATGAAGAAATCACCAGGAGCAAACTCTGGAAGAGCATGGATCTTCCTAAGGGAACCCACTTCACTCGCACACAAGGTGAGCTGCAAGGTTGCTCATCTGGAGTCTCAACAGCATGTGACATCAAAGTCAACACTGCAAGTACTGCAGCATAAGGGAAATGAGGCAAGGACTCTGAAAGCACTGTCACTGCTGCTGTGAAATACAGGGAGACAGCATTATCAGGACAAGCACTTTAGCAACCATGGACAGCAACACTGCTGTGCAGATACAGTACTTCCTTTGCAGGGCTTCCGTCATGTTTCCGCTGCTGCAATGCCATGGTTCTGGCTTTGTGACATGGTTTTGCTACTCTGTGGGTTTTGAGCAGGCTCACATATTCCGCTCATGCACACAGCAGCAATCTCCTTGCATCCGCCATGCTGCTGTCATGGAAAGGGCAAGCAGTGGCATGCACACATCTCCTGTAAGCAACTGCATTGCAATGCACACAAATGCCATGCACAGGGCCAGCAATGGAGCGGAAAGGACAGCTGAGCACAAGGAGAACAGAGGGGAAACCCCCACAGGGGAAACATAAGGAAAAATTGTCGGCTGTTGAAGCTGCAACAGACACAGGCAGTGAGACATGTCATTGAGCAGAAGGTACCTGCATGGCACGGGAAGCACACACCTATCCAAAAACATGAACACGCATGTGAGAAAGACCCATTTTGTGTTCTGCTGCACATGTCGATGGTAACATCAGCAAAATTGTTGCTGGCATTCTGAGAGCATACGGCAGGCAACATGCACACACTGTCCTCCTAAGCAATGAAATGGCCTGAGGAAAACTTCACCGTAACTGTTGTCCATGCCACCACTGTCATGGACCCTGCTGCATCATCAGTGTGGCTGGACACAGCAGACCAGAAACATGAAAACATGACACACACAGGATCATGGCAGACGGACATGCGACAGCCACCAGACACTCACAGTAGCGACACACAGCACAGTGCTCCCAGTGCAGGAAACCACACAGCATGTTTAGAAGGGCCGGAGCACATGCAAGGGCCAGCAGCAATCCAACCAGCAAATAGCTCCTACCACAACAGCAAACACAACAAGCAGGAAGGCAGCAACTCAACCGGAGAATGTCGCAGCACTGCGCAGCACCGGGCAGGACAGTCCACAAAGACTGCATGGCAGTGCCAACGCCTACCTTTCCTGGCAGAAGGTCAGAAGTCATTCACTGCAGTGGATGGTAAATGTCGCTGTTTCCCAGGAAGCAATGCCACAAAGCTGCCGCCACACATACCTGTGGACAACTGGAAAGTCAGTGATTGCTGGAACTCTGATATGAAGGGATTCCCTGCAATGCACTTCATGGTCACCACAGAAGACATTGGCAAACAGCACAGAACAACATAGCAGCCTAAGGCAACAACACACGACCAGGAGCTACATAATGCGAATCGCACAGCAGGGAAGACAACGAAAGGAAGGGCCTCAACACCAGGACACGGTCAAGCAGTGCATGCCTACATACATACATGCATGCACACATACATACATACACACATACACACATACATACACCTCAGGGGGGCACTTTACTGCATCCTAGTTAGGCTTGATGGGCACAGCTTGCCAACACACAATGGGGGAGGCAGCAGAGAAGCACACGCAGTCAAATAAGAGCAAACTCTGCACGGTAGCTGCCCATACTGTAAAAGGTGCCCACAAAGAAAGTACAAGGTAGGACGTGATCGCAGGGAAAGCAGAAGCTCACAGCAGGAGAAGAAGGCAGAAGACACGTCAGGGAATACCTGAAATGAAGCTGGAAGCAGCACTCTAAGAAGCCTCTCCTGAAATGTGCTGCTGCTCCAAAAATAGCCACAAGGTGGCAGCAAAGGATCACAAATAAAGTGGCGCGACCTTCACAGCGCACAGAGAGGGGATCACAGATCAATCCCCAGAGTTGGAACAGCAGATACTGCCAACAGGAAACTGCCAGCATGGAGAAGAGGCTGACTGGAAATGACTGACAAAGCAGGGCGGGAAAGCAACATTGAAAGCCGCAGGGAAAATCAGGAAGGACTAAGCCAATGTGACATGTGAAGGACTTCCTCGCACAGCACAATGCAGAGCAGGGGAACATGCAAACCACTGTCCCGGCAGGCCAGAAATGGCAACACTTCATTGCCCAAGCAAGAAACCAATAAGAAGACCACAAAGCAGGCAACCAAAGAACGCACACGACGGGAAACGAGGACACACGCAGAAATGGCAGACGGGAATGACCACCACATCACTGTCACAGACTGATAGTGTGAACAACACCCAGATGCCGCCATACACACACACAAGCAGCAGAAACTGTGGAAAGAGAGCCAGTGCCATGCTTGCTTGGGGAAACCACCTGTCTGGAAACACCGAAACAGAGAGATGCTCCCTGCAGCCTGCAGAAAGCAGCAACACAGCAGGCAATGGCAGCGCTACACATGCCCAGCACTCATTGGCCTCCTTTCATGGAGAGTCAGGGCCAGGGATGAGGCTGGAAGGACAGTAGGTGCCCTGGACGAAAGCAGACACATGAGGCAGGGCAAGAATCTAGCAAAGCAAGTGGGAAAAACAAAAGGAAAACCAGCCAGGGGCAGCACTGAAAGCCGTGGCACGGAAATCCGTCCCCTCCTGCGCAGATGACAGGAAACCTGCACCAGTCTCACGAGCACAGGTGGCCCGTGACATCACAGCACACAGCTGCTGCAAGCACAACCCCCGAAAGGCTGTCATGGGGCACCTCAGAACACATGCACCCTAGACTGCATGCGAGGCATTGTAGGTCCCAGAAGAGAAAAACACAGTTGTGAGGTCAACGGGAAACTACAAAAGGAAGACGTACTGGCTATGGAGAAGAACACGAGTCAGAGAAGGACTCCCCATGCTCAGTTAGCAGTCATCCTAAACACAGCAAAACTCCGACATCCAAAACTCACCTGGCATAGCAAGAATCAATGACGGGCCGGACGCTCACATCAGCTGAGCTAGGCAGGCAGGCAAACAAACAGAAAGAAATGACGAAAGGAAGGAAGGAAGGAAGGAAGGAAGGAAGGAAGGAAGGAAGGAAGGCAGGCAAAACGGAAGAAAAAACAACCAATCTCTCCCAGAGCTTTTCGCAGACACCTTCCTGGGGCTCAACCCACCTGCCCCCAGGCATCGGCAACATCACAGCTGCCATACTTGACATACTCATGTCATAGGTTCATGGCAGGACCCACTGTGGCCCTCTCAGAAAACTAATGCCGAAACATGGCAGCGCAAAAACCGCACACATGCACTGGGTGGGCAAACTTCCGTAATGAGACTCCATGAGAAAACCTGCAAGGCGGACGCAGGGAAAGTAATGGGGGCGGAGGAAATATCCACGCGACAACAAACACACATGGAATGATGGCCTCCTGTGATCGGGGAAGAATAAGCCTGTAACCAAGACACACGGCAGTACATGCAGCAAGAAGCAAGAACACGTGACAGCAGACACACAACCCTCACCAAAATTATGGCCTTTTGGGTTCCTGTGACCCAGAAAACGTGCTGCAACATAACATGATGAGAAGCCACAAGGAAATGCACATTCAAAGCAACACAGAAAACTCTGCAGCATGACAGCACCCCGAAATTCTGGAGAGCGGCTGACCTACAAGATAACAGCAGCAGGATGCCACATGCAGCAAACACTGCGGTTCCAGGCACAGGCCACATCCCCAGGAAAAATGGGGCAGAAGTGGATGTCGCGCACCGGCATGGGTCACGGTGAGAGCCATAGGACCTGAGGCCAGAGCAAACCAGGTGATCTCCCTCTGCAAAACCAAGCCCCTGCATGGAAATCTATTGCGAAGCAGACTGGGGGAACCACAGGCCCTTCATGAAGGCCAGCAACACCTTAAAGCATGCAACCAAACAGCAAGAGGGAGCCACCCTGCACAGAAGCAATGCAAATGATGTGCACCAGTGGGAAAACAGGGAAACTGATAATTATGACTGCAAAGGAAAGGAGGACAGAAGGAAGGAAGGAAGGAAGGAAGGAAGGAAGGAAGGAAGGAAGGAAGGAAGGAAGGAAGGAAGGG
>NW_005874067.1:0-6993 GCF_000147115.1 Myotis lucifugus | reverse complement strand
CTTCCTTTGCGGTTCAGCTGTCTATCCTATCTCTCTGCCGTCTCTTCCTGTCTCTCTCCTTCCCGTCGCCCTCCTTTGCTCGTCTCCCCTCTGACTTTCGTCTTGCGCTCTCGCTTGTGTCTGCTGCATCTCTCGTTCCTCTCACTGTGTCGACTGCCTCCTGTCTGACTCCTCACCCCCCGGCCTCCCTCCCGCGTCTCATCTTCCGCTCCGCTCCTGCTCTCCTCCCTTCGTCTGGCCGCCATGCCTCCCCCCTCTCTTTCTGTTCCTCCTGGTCTCTGTTCGGTCATTTCCCCCCCCCTCACATCTCCTCCCTCCCCGCCATCGCCCCGCCTGGGCCCTCCCCCCCTCCCCCCCCCCCCCCCCTCCCCCCCCCCCCTTTCCCCTCCTCCCGCCTGCTTGTCCCCCTCCTCTTTTCCTTTTTCCCCCCTCTCTCTCTCTTTTTCCTTTTTTTTTTTAATAATTTATTCCCCACCCATCAATCTATCGAGGGAGGGAGGGAGGGAGGGAGGGAGGGAGGGAGGAAGGAAACCATGCCATAGGCATCCTTCAAAATGTTCTGGACACATCAATGCACTAAGAAAGGGTAAGGGAAGAGCACCAGCTACCCACCGCTGCCAAAATACTGCGCCATCCCACTGGCAGCCACCAGACGGCAGCAGAAGAACAAAAGCAACACTCACAAATGTGGAAGTGCAGCAGTGCGGAGACATTCAGAACAACCGTCAAAGAGCTGAAAGCGTACTTAGGTGGCTAACTTAGGTGGCTAAGCGGAGAAGAGTCACAGGCCAACGTCGCACAGCAGCATGGAAACATTCATGGCAAATCATGAACCGGCAATCACAGAGAACAAATGCCTAAAAAGGACAACATGCAGACCACTGTTCAGAAACATGACGTCAACCAGAAAACCAGAAAACACACACACACACACACAGAGCCAATAATGAGACCGCACAGGCAGCAACCACACGCAAGTGAAGACTCAGAGAAGTGAACATGAAGAAATGGCCAAAGGGGATCACACAGCAATGGCAGTGCCTGCCCTTGCTGGGATGCCATGTGCATCTCATCACTGCCAAACAGCGGACAGTGTGGAAGCACACACCAGCATCCCTGATTCTGGAAAGCACCTGTCAGACTTGCAATGCAGGGACCTTCTCCCACCGCTCTTGAAGACCAGGAGTAAAACAGAATGCCAATGTGACTGGTGCCCAGGACTTCTCTGGCCCCTTCACAACAGACAGTGGATCAAGGCAGGGCATGCGAACAGGGCATGTAACCATGGAAGCAGCACAAGACAACCGGCAAACAACAGGAAAACAGACAAGCGGGACAAGGAAAAGCACAGCACAGAGAACAGTGCATGACCCCTAAGGGGAGCCTGAGAATATGAAGCCACAGCAATGCACCAAATGCTCCCCATGCAAAAGGGTGGGGGGCAGTAGGGGAGAACTGCAGGTCCTCACGGGAGGCAAGCAGTCGGTGGAAATTCGCACCAAAGCAGCAACACCGAGCCACCCCCCATGACTCCCTGTGGAATAGCACGTGGAAGCTGTGCACCTGCACACCAGGTGACTGTGGCTGGCAAACAACAAGGAAGAAAGAAGCCAACACACTCTTCTCCGCCTCCAACCTTCCATGAGTTCAAGGAAAACAGGGAGCACGCAGACATTCCTGAAAAGCCCCGAAAAGGGGAGCAAAGCAGAGAGATTGCTGTCCACACAGAGCAGTCAGGCACACGCTCACAATGCAACCACTGGAATTCATGAGCACAAGCCAGGAAAGGGAAAGGACCAACAGACACAAAGAGGACCCCACACAGGGGAAGGAGCAAAGCGCTTCTGAAAGCCTATACTCTTGGCGCGGGAGGACTGGGAACGCTGGAAAATGAGCCGTGCAAACGCTGCACAACCACTGGGATGACACTCGCACGTAAAAGGAAAGCAGACCCACACCTGCCCGAACTGTGACCAAGCCACTGGGCAACGGGCCCACCTAGCACCTCCGCGCACACACTCACCGCTCCTCCCGGGCTCTGCCCCGCTCACCTCCAGCCTCAGGTCTGCAGCCGCTCCGGGGAGGCTCGCCTCACACTCGCCTCAGCCTCCAACACACGCCCGGGGGCCCTTTCCCTGAGCTGCTGAAGCCAAAAGCAAAGGAGGCGCCAAGTGGCTGACAGGACAATGCTCGCACCTGGCCCTGAAGCAACCCATTGCGCGCTGCAGCAGGAACAGCTCCCTCTCCTCAGGGCGGGGACTCCTTTCCCAGCTCCTCAACCTCACCCCTGACAGGACCCGTTGTCTCTGGGCAGCAAAGACGACACAGCCGTAAACTGTGTGTCGGGGCTTCCCTGCTTCCGGGGGCTGGGCAGCTGCAGAAGGCGCTGGGGCGCTCGGTCTTTGTCATTGAGATGAAGCTCACCTGCAGGCAAGAGCTCTCGCAAGCAGGCAGCCCCCTCCAGGCGGGAAAGGTGAGCTCTGGCCCACGCCCCTAACCCTGAAACCCAATAACTAACAATGAGAACCAGTGATGCAGCTTCCTTCTGAGGGAAGCTTATAAGAGAAAGGCGCGAGCTCCCATCCTATCTCCATACCATGGCCGCTTTCATCTGTCTTTGCTTTAGCCCCCATTTCAGCTGTCCGGGGAGCAGACCACACAAACTCAGGGCATCCCATAGCTGACTCCTATTATCTCACGTCCACAGGAATTGCCATAGTCGCGGAAAATTCCAAGTAAGATCAACAAAGCACCATGCGGACCGTGAATTGTGGCTCAGATCCAGCAAGGGGCCCCGTGAGCACTGCCACATCCAGCAAACCTGGGTAAGTTTTTCTTGCATGCAACGGGGACCCTCCTTTGCTGAGGCAGACAATATGAGTTAACTCGAGCTGCGCTGTTGAACGGGAGGGGGGGGGGGGCCTGGCAAACAATAAGGAATAATGGGAGGTACAGAGATGCAGGACTAGAGAGAAAAGATGGGTGGGTGCAGCTAGTTGGGGCCGCCGAATAGAAAGGAACTTCTGGGAATGTGGGCAGAGAACCTGGCCCGCAGAAATGAGAGAGAGCTGGAGGGCCTGGGCCAGGAAGATGAACAGCCGTATCCTCCCTGCTACACAGTCAATGCTGTTCCCAGGGGAATAAGCTGCTCTGGAGATGTCAGAGGGCACAACTCACCAATGAACAGACTCCCCGATCAGGTAACGCCACACGCCGTGTATTGAAGGGACTAGAGGGTTTAAGGGCTGATAAAGCAGCACCAGGAGTACTTCCGCAATCGGCACCCCCAAGGCTGCTGGAGCCCAAAACTCCCAGCCCTTAAAACTGCAGCAGGGCACATTTTTAAGTGAAGAGTGTCTAAGCTTGGACCATGCAAACCTGGAATGTTCCCAGACGCCAAGACTTTTTTGCGCACAACCAAAGAAACTGGAATGTGTGCACATACACCCAGTCTCTGGAGAGGCCCTGCAGACTTGAACTTGAAGGATTCCTGTGGAGGGAGAACCTGAGAAATGTTACCGCTGCACCTAAACAACGAGACACTTTAAAAGCAAGTGAAAAGCCACAAATCCTCCCCCGTGTGCTCCCCAACTGCACGCTGCAGTCTCAGACACTCCTTCTACTGACTTGCACTCCACCCATCCCCTTACAGCCTGTGCACCTGATACCTTAACACTCCCTGGTGAGGGGGCGGGGCCTGCAACAGAAATGCAACGGTAACACACCTCTCTCCACAGTTCTAGCCGCTCCTTAGAAGGAACAGCCCTGGTCAGGTCGAGGGGTCCAAGCAAGGACACATGATGCCAAGACATTAGCAGAGACCCTTTAAGGCGAGTGAATACTTACCTGACTTTCTGTTGGAACCTGTTGGGCTTGTAAAAATGTACAGACACAACAGCTACAGAACATGCACTTGCGACCACAAAGGGTGATGACTGGTAAGACAGGGAAATGACTGACACAACCACTACTGTGCTGTACCCCATAATCACCTGGACGGCAAATGAAGGCATGTACAGGAAATGTGCATGGGCAAAGCTAACTCACTTGAATTCACAGGCAGCTCAAATGCGAACGACGAGGACAGACATGGCTGAGGAGGATGATACGATGGCTTCCATGGAAATGCACTCTGAAGAGGGGGATGAAGTGCAATTGCTGACCTCACTTACATGCGCTGCTGAACAAAGACGTGAGTATCTGAGCCTGACCACAGAGGGAACAACTCGCCACCCTCACGGCTGACTGGGTGGAGGTGGCGCTGCAGTGACAAAGCAGAAAGCTCCCACTGAGGGCAGGATGCCAAGGAGCACGTGGTGGGATTGGGGAATGGGGGAGGCTGCCACTTCCCATGCCAGGATGGGCGGGGGAGAGGCACAGGCAGGATGCAGGTAGAATACGGTGTGTTCACAGGAAGAAGAGCCAGCCTCCCAGAGGTCACAGCAGAGGAAGCATGCTCCCAGTAAAGGACATGGGTTTCAGGGGAGATGATAGGGAACTTGGGAGGCATTGGAGCAGTTGCAGACTGGCAATGCTTACTCAAACACCATTCTGGAGGATGGGGGGAAAGGAAATACTGGCTCCTAGGAACAGAGACAAAGCAGGAAAGAAGACTGACAAAGAGGTGAGTGCTAGGGGTTGGCCCCAAAGACATGGAGGGCTGTATGGCAAGGCTCCTGGGAGACAGGAAGGCTGATAGGTGTCTTTTGGGCAGACACTAGCTGAGGTTGGAAAAGAGGACATGGAGAGGCTTGTCAGAGACTGCTGTGGGGAGGCCAGGAGTGGCTGTCTGTCAGAAAGGTGCAGGACACAAAGATTGCATGGGAAACCTGAGGGCAGAGCGCGTGACCAAGGCCCATCCCTTTCCACCACACAGGGGGAAAGGCTTAAGGAAGCATGAGGATGCACCTTAACACAAACAAACGACCAACACACCGGTGGGAGGCACCTTCCTTGGATGGGACACCCTGAGGCACAACTGGCCACCATCACCCACAGCCATGGACGTCAAGGGGCATGGGGACACACCCCCCTCAAAGAACAAGCTCTGGAAGAAGTTGGCTGGGCTGCAGCCTCCATTCCCAAGAAGCTCCAACGGGCACCCTGGACTCAAAGCACCCCGAGACTGTGCCCTGCCACTCACAGCCTGCCCTCACACCAATCCCTTGCTCTCCATGCACCTCCCATGAACCCCTCTTCCCAGCTTGAACCACACTCGTTTGCCTGTCCCTGTCCTTGTCCCTATGCCCACAACCCTGTCGACTGTGGCTCAGTGACTCCATTGAATGTTGGAGACAAGATGCTGTGTGAGGGTGGGCCCTGGGGAAAAGGTACAATGGCAGCACACACAACAGGCCAGAAGACACAGTAGATGTGGATGAGGTACAGGCAGGGTGATGGGGAGAGACCTCCAAGGGACATAAGCCCAGGCTCTGGAGTGAGGCATACACCGGGACATTCCTCCCTCAAAAACCACTGGGAATGTGGCAGTGGTGGAGGTGGAGATGACAGGGCAGCACTGGGCTGAGGGAACACACTAAAGAAGCACCCATGGGGGAGAGGGACACCAGCACAGCACTCCTGTCATTGAGCACAGCACACTGCAGTGGCAGAATGGACCAAGCCAGGGGGAGGGGGATGATTGTCCACACACAGGGGGACAAGACAAGATCCACCAACATTCAAGCACTAATGGAACACGCACAAGGAGGGGGGCAGTAAGAGACGAGAGACACTCGTACATGGGGCTCATGAATCCATGGTCTTCATCACGCTTTTCACAGAGGCTGATCTACCACATGGGCCATACTCACTCTGCATTCCCTGGAAGTTGGCCTCAACTTCACCCGGTTGAGGGCACATGACGACGGAAAATGGGTGAGGGCACAAAGAACTAGAATCGGTCGGCTTCAAAACACTGACTTCATTTATTTCAGAAGTGTGCAGGCTCAAAGCAAACCCGGAAAGGTACACAGGGGAAACTGGCATCTGTCAGAGGGGGGGCACTACATCAGGAGGGGGCACTCAGTGGGCACAGGCACATTTTCAGGAAAGGAGGGGAGGGGCGGGTGGTAAAGAGAACCAGGTTCATTTGCGGGGGTAGGGGGCTTGAAGACAAACAGCTAGTCCCCGTGCTGGCCAACAGCAGAATGGAATCGCGATCTCACTGGAGCGCAGACGAATCAGGAGGCGTTCAACCGCATACATCGAACCCGCGGGGGGAGGGTGGGGTGCCCGGTGGCGTGGAGAATAGACAACACGGGGACGTCATGCTTGCCCATCCGTGAGCAGACACAGAAGGACCCTACAACCCACAGGAACGAATCCGGGCATGCAGACAGGTGATGGGATGGGCGAGAACTGGCATAGTTTCCTTTTCCTCACAGTGGGGGCTCCACCACATAATCCGTGCGGACTCTGCAGTGCCTAGAAAGGGGTCCTCTCAACTTCCCAGGCAAAGGCCACGTCCGAGGAAGAACTGGCCGAGGGCACAGAGAACTGGACTCAGTCAAATTCGGAAAATTGGCTCCATTTATTTCAGCCCAAAGGAAACCCTCAAAGGCCCAGGGTCAGACCAGCACCTCAGAATGCACAGGGGCGGTCACAAGTAGCATGGGGGGCATGAGGCTGCATTGGGTGGGAACCAGCGGCGCTAATTGGCGGGATGACGGGCATGAGTCCCAGCAATAGCACTCGGCTGGCCATAACCATAAAAGCCTGCAACTGTGCACTTTTCATTGCTTTTTTTGGGGGGGGGGGGGGATGCGCACCAGAGTGGTGGCCTTCGGTCCTAGGAAGGATATACCCAGTGGAACGAGTGCGGGCAGCAAGATGAGCAATTACGGAATCTGATAGCGGGCCCTACTGAATCACAGGGGAATTGGGGGTGGGGTGGTGGGGGCGCTCTGATGCCGTGCGAGGTCGCGTGCTGCGGGGGTGGGGGGCGGGGGTCACTGCCAAATCCAAGAAAACACCATGGTGCTCCGTCGCAAT
>NW_005874066.1:0-17863 GCF_000147115.1 Myotis lucifugus | reverse complement strand
AATACTAGGTTTGAACAATTCCCAGCTCAAGTCATCATTTAATTATCTCCAGACTTTCCAGGCCTGCCATGTTTTGCAGGCTAGGTTGAGATTTTCCCCCCACCCCCGAGTGGATGAGTTTTGGGCTTGGGCCTCTAGTGGTATATAAAAGATACCATAAAGGAATGAGGATTTTATAGAAAAGTTTGATCATCTTGTAGGTACCTTACCCAGAACATACCATCTTAAATAGTTAATTCATTCACCATTTTCTCTCTTTATGAGCCACTATGACATTCAGAACTTCTAGAGTACTCTAAAATTATCTTTTATCTTTGTAATAACCTCCCTTTACCATGTTCGGTTCACATAATATGTTTGTGAGGAGTTCTGCTTCTGGGCACCAGATATATATTAATCACAGCAAGAAGATACAATTTTATGTATAAGCCAATTTAAAAATAAGTTCAATCATGCTCCCACAATTGAGTCTTCATCATGTAAAAAATTCGTACAACAGAAAGGGAGGCAGTATTAAAGTCCAATAGAAAAAAAATCCATTATATTAAAAAATGAAGGAAAATGGCTTCACTCAGAGGAATGTTAGATTATGCCCATTCACAGGAACATTTAAGCTACCCTTGCTTTGACTTGTAGCCTTTGTTTATTCCTTTCTTTATGTTTAATTTTATTTCAGCCTAACATGAAAACAATTATAATAACTTGCCCCAGATTTGTTGGTCATTTGTAGGTCTTCTTTGGAGAAATGTCTATTCAAGGCTAACCCTGTCAAATTGTATACATTAAATATGCACATGTTTGCATATCAGTTATGTCAATAAATTGTAAAAAAGATTTTAAAAGACTTTAATATTTCCTTAATATTCAATAAGAAAAAAAATTATTGAAGACTTTTCTCAGTTTGAAACATTTAATTTTGTTACTATGTATTAGATTGCAATAGATATTGCTTGACATAAGTCACTGTTCATATTTATAATTATTTTAAAGATTTACCAATATGTTAAAAATATTTGATTCAAAATTATGATCATGCTAAGATTTTCAATGAATTTTGCCAAATCAGTTTGCAAGAAGTCTAACTTTCTCCTTAGCAAATTATAAGTTTACCAGTTTCATCTTAAGTCTCACAGAATTTGCTATTCTCTTTTTATACTTTATCTAAGGCAATGATTGAAAATGGTATACTGTTATTAATATATATATGTATTTATTTAAACATGATATTAATCAGGATTAATGGTAAATTTCATATTAAGAATCTACACTAATAAAAGAGAAACATGGTAATTAGCATACGGCCGCTACCCTTCCCATTGGCTAATCAGCATATCCTTATGCAAATTAACTGTCAGCCAAGATGGCGGCCGGCAGCCATGCACTGAAGCGAACAGGGAGGCTTGCTTGCTCCAGTGATGGTGGACTCCAACGTTCCCTGCCTGACTTGCCAGCCTCTCAGCTGCAACTCTAAGCAACTATGTTGCAAATATAGAAGCTAAACAAAACCCTAAAAACTGGCTTTCAGTCAGCCGGACTGCAACATTGTATCAAATACAGAAGGTAAAGGCCAGAAACCTGCTTTCAGCAGAGAGGCCTCAAAGCTAAAGCTGGCCCAGAATAGAAAAAAGAAAAAGAAAAAAAGGAGAAGTTGGGAGCTTCAGTCAACCGCCAGCCTGAAAACGGCCCTCAGCCCCTTAGCCAGACTGTCCAGGAACCCCAGTGGGGACACCCACCCTGATCCAGGACACCCTTCAGGGCAAACCAGCCGGCCCCCACCCATGCACCAGGCCTCTATCCTATATAGTAAAAGGGTAATATGCCTCCTGCCACCGGGATCAGCGGAGCAGCGAGGCCTCCCGGCACTGGGATCAGCATGACAGGGGGCAGCGCCCAAAACCCCTGATCGCCCTGTGACTCTGTGTGTGACAGGGGGCGGGGCCACAACTTCCCTATCTGCCCTGCTCTGTTCATGACAGGGGAAGGCACCCCAACCCCCTGATCATCCCTGCTCTGTGCCTGATAGGGGGGAGCTCCCCAACCCCCTGATCGGCCCTGCTCTGTGTGTGACAGGGTAGAGCCATAACCTCTCCATCGGCCCTGCCCTGAGTGTGACAGTGGCGGCGCCAACCCCCTGATCGGCCCTGCTCTGTGGGTGATAGAGGGTGGCGCCCCAACCCCCCTCCACAGGCCTTGCTCTGTGTGTAACAGGGTAGAGCCATAACCTCCCCATTGGCCCTGCTCTGAGTGTGACAGGGTGCAGCGCCCCAACCCCCTGATCTGCCCTGCTCTGTGTGTGACAGGGGGACGTGCCCCAACTCCCCTATCGGCCCTACTCTGTGAGTGACATGGGGGAGCTCCTCAACCCCCTGATGGGCCCTACTCTGTGAGTGACAGAGGGCAGCGCCCAAACCCCCTGATTGGCCCTGCTCTGTGAGTGACAGGGGGCAGTGCCCCAACCCCCTGATTGGCCCTGCTCTGTGCATGACAGGGGGTGGCACCGCAACCTCCCCATCGACCCTGCCTTGAGTGTGACAGGGGGCGGTGCCCCAACCCCCCAATCGGCCCCACCCTGAGCGTGACTGAGGGTGACATCGCAACCTCCCGATCCACCCTGCTCTGTGCATCACAGGGGGCAGCGCCCCAACTCCCCAATCGGCCCTGCTCTGAGCCTGACCAGGGGCTGCACCTAGGGATTGGGCGTGCCCTCTGCCACCCGGGAGCAGGCCTAAGCCAGCAGGTCGTTATCTCCCGAGGGGTCCCAGACTGTGAGAGGGCACAGGCCGGGCTGGGGGACCCTCCCCCCCCTGAGTGCACAAATTTTTGTGCACCGGGCCTCTAGTATTAATATATCTCTGATATTTTATGATATCATTTTTCTTACTATTTTTTAATTTAAAATGTAAAATTTTGTTAACATTTCATGATTTTATAATCAGAAAAATAAAAATTACCCAAGTTCTGTAGGATTTTACAGATACTCTCTTACTTTCTTCCTTAAATTTACTAGTACTCTTAGAGCTGTTACCATTTACTTATAATCTCTTTGAAATTATGTTCATGCAGACTTTCATTCTGTAAACCAAAAGATATAAATATGCAAGAATATAAGAAATGATGGCAGCCCAAAGATGATGTGTTTTGGATAACTGATCATGTCTTTTAGTTATTTTAAACCTTACCAGTAGAGAAACCATATAGGTAAAATCTTCGGAGTAAAAAATATCTTTTCTAAGTTAATTCTCTCAGTCCACTAAATTGGCAATAGAACTGTAAGAATTTTTAATTCAATTAAAAATTTTAGCTGTACTTCACATAATTCTAGCTCAAGTAAATTCTTTAATTTATGCTAATCCTAAATAAAAATGAAACTTGTAATAAATTTTCTAAATTGCTTAAAATCAAAAAAATTAAATTTAGGCTCTTACTGAGACACCTCACTTCATTATTGAGATCTTATCACTTTTCAGAATTCACATTTATTCCAAAAAGTATTATTGAATTGAACTTCAAAAAATAATAATGTTGTTAATAAGTGGTATTTATTAATCATGTGCTAAATTTAAGAATATATTTGAAGTATTTTCTTGCCTGAATTAATTTAATCTACATGGCAAGTTTTATGTGCACAGGTAATTATCATTTTCCAGAGGCCAAAACCAAGGCACAGCTGTTTTATTTTGTTTTAAACTGTTTCTTAGTAAGAAAACTAAAAAAGTGAGAAAGCTGAGCTGTAAGTTCAATCAGTCTGAGGTTTGAGGATTTTTTGGGTTTTTAAACTTTTTAGAGTGAAATAAATTCTCACGCTTTAATACTATTTCCCTTCATCCTATCGGCTGTTCTCTTACATTTGGGTGTTTTAGGCAGAGACACTAGTAAATCTGACAGGAATTGATGCTATGAACAAGAAAGGTTTCCACATCTTTTGAATTTGATGTTGCATGTCTTTTTCATTTTTCCATTCTCTCTTCTTCCGCCCTCGGTCTCCAGAAATTTGTCTTTCTCTTGTCCTGTTTGACTGATAGGCAGAACCAACTTTGTGAAAGCCATTCATGTAAGCAGACAAGGAACTAGTAACAAGGAAGTGTCATGACTAGATTTACATCAGAACTGATAGAAAACACTGAAAGGAATACTTTAGAGGCACTCATTTGTGTCTCACGGTAAAAATGATGAGAAGGGAACAATTCAGTAATCAAAATGCTGATTTTTTCCTGACTGGACAGACTAAAACAATGAAGTGATGGATTTCATCTTAGCCTTTCTTTTCAAACAGATCTAAAAAAGGAAATTGCAGCCTCGCTTGTGTGGCTCACTAGTTGAGCATCAATCTGTGAACCAGGAGATCACAGTTTGATTCCTGGTCAGGGCACATGCCCGGGTTGCAGGCTCCATCTCCAGTAGGAGGTATGCAGGAGACAGTTGATCAATGATCCTCTCTCATCATTGATGTTTCCATCTCTCTCTCCCTCTCCCTTCCTTTCTCTGAAATCAATAAAAATATATTGTTAGAAAAGTAAGTGGCTTCATTTGGATGCAAATGTCTAGTTCAATAAGGGATAGATAGAAGGTATAATATTTAAATATCAAGTCAAGTATAATGGCATTTCTGATTTGAAATCAGAATACAATTTTCTAAATGAAAATAAAACTTAATAAATTATGTATGTCTTAAAATAGAGGTTCAACATTTTATTACTCAAATTGTCCTAAAGTTCCATTTTGATGTTAGACTGTTTTGACATGAGAGCAATATTTTCTGTCTCAGTACTTTAAGGTATCTTTCACTTGTCATGCTCAAAATGCTACTGTCCATTGTTTTTTTTTCTGATTCATGATTTATAAAATGGTATGCTTATAATAAAAATGCCTAACATGTATGTTGTTATGAGATTAATTAATAATTATAAGGGAGTTAGAGCAATATGTGACACATAGTAAGCACAGGATTAATATTAGATAGTATCTTCATTATTACTGCTATTAGCATGCAGGGTAACACAGGATGGTCATATAAGAGGTCATCTATGCACTTGGACCTATGAACTCTCAGGAGGCAAGGGGAATAGGGAAAAGAATGCAAAACAATGAGGGCAACTTTTGTTACAATAGAAGTGGTTGTCAACACATTAAACTTAACACTGAAGAGATGGGGCAGGGAAAAGGTTCTTAACATTTCTAGCTATCCTTATCATGTGTTGCCCAATCTCAACTTAGGAAATAAAATATTCTTCAAAAGGCACGTGGTTCCTTTTATCATTCAATCAGCATGATATTTAAATTAACCCAGAGACATAAAAACATATATTGGTTGAGAAACCAAACAAATCACAACAAACAAAAGCAAAACAAAAGAGAAATCCAAAAAAGAAAGCCAAAATGTTCAAAATCCTTATTGTTCATGACCTAGGCCCATATGCTAAAGTATATTGTTTTAATCTAAGAAAAAATGCAGATCAGATGGTATGTTGGTGGCAGCCTCAGTTAAGCTAATCATTATTTCTGATTTATTCTACCCAAGTTTAATGTGCATTTTAAGTGGCAAGTGTGACAATAGAACCAATAAATATTTGTGTTACTCTAAATCTTGATGACGATTTATCAACAAATGTGCTATATAAAAAAATAGAGAAATGTTCTATGGTGATTTATTTTATTTTATTGGATTTTCAGATTTTGTTTTATCTTTATTGAATTTATTAGGGGTCACAGTGGTTAATAAAATTACATAGGTTTCATGTATACATTCTATAATACATAATCAATGGTGATTTTTAAATCCAGTCTGCTGCCCTGGCCAATTGGCTCAGTGGATAGAGCATCAGCCCACAAACTTAAAAATGCTTTTATTCTACCTTTACCTTTAATTGATATTTGCTCTGGGTATAGAATTCTTGACTGAAAATCATATCATTTTTTTTAAACACTTGACAACAGTGTTCAGATTTTTAATTATACATTCTAATAATTTTGGAGTAAATTTGGTTAACAACATTACATGTATTTTAGGTGTACAACTTTATAATATGACATTGATAAACTCCATTGTGTGCTCTACCTGAAATCTAGTTGCCTTTCATCACCATATATTTTACTTTTCAGATAAAATTCCAAACACCTATAATGTATTACTGGGAAGTTTCATAGAGAATATTCTGCAGATAAAATAAATTGTTACTTTTTAAATATGTTTTAGTGTATTTGGAAAATAGAAAAATAAGTTAATGTAAAACTTAGGAAGGAATATAGCATGAAGTACTTAAAAAAAAAGAAAATGGAGAAACTAATGTGACTTAATTGTATTGATGAGATGCATTAGAAATGTTATGTAATATTTAAATTTATTTTAAAAATAACTCCATGATACTGTTAGTATACAATACCATACTAAAAATGAAAAAAAATCATAAAGTTTGTCTAATGTAGTAAATATTTTAATTTTTGTAGATTATATGCAACTCTGTCACTGTTAACCTCTGCCACTGTAACATGAAAACAGCCATAGACAAAACATAAATGAAGGTGCAATGGGTTTCAATAAAACTTTCTTTAAAAAACAGGCTAAATCATATTTGTAATTACAATTAATCATAACTCATATTTGGAATTACAGATCGTATACTCTAGATGCAGAGGACCTGGATCTTTACTCCAATTTGGGGAACTGTGTGTATACATGTGCTGGAATGGGAGGTGGAATTATTGGCAATTCAGTTTTTCAATTGCATTTGAGAAGCGAAAAATGTCCTGTAGTTATACAATGATGAAAACACATCCTAGAATTAGGATGCTATGTGATGGGAGACACAGAGGCAGGAATGTGCATGGTGGGTTTGAAATAAGACAGGTTGACTCCTGGGGCCAGGGCGCGTCTGCCTCTGTTCTATGCTCCCAGGAGGCTGGTATATTATGTCTATCACAGTTCTCACCACACCGCACCCGCATCTCCCTGTGCCTCCACCATACTGAGCACTCTGCAAACCGGGGCGGTGTTTTACTTCTCTTTATTTCTACTGCCTAGCACAGAGCTTTGTACCCCAGGTATATTTGTCAAATAGATGACAGAAGTAAGAGATGAAGCTGAAAAAGTAATTTGAGGCAAGGGCAAAGTCTCCAGCTAACCAAGTGATTGTGTCAAAAAGTCACGTACTTCCCAGTTGTCTTGATTTAAAAGGAGGCTTTCATTTTAAACTTTACAAATGAGATCGAAGGCTTGAGAACATATTTCCATTAAAATGTAAGGAAAGTGTTCAGAACTGTGTCCCTGCCTATCTTGGAGGATTTTAGTGGATTAACAAGGCTGATGAATTTAGCTCAGTTTTGCTAGGATTTATTACTGATTAAACCTGGGAGAATGCAATTTTTAAAATGATACCACATTACAGTATACTAGTGTAACTAATAATAGTCTTAGAGGCAGGGAATTGCCTTTTGCCTGCTAATCATTCTTTAAAGAAAAAAAAAGAACCAGGCTAGAGTGAAATTATGGTGATTAAAGACTATCAGTCTTGCTTGGCCTTTTCTAAGGCAGGGGTGGATATGGAGCATGAGCTTTAATAAAACAAAACAGAAAATGTAATATTGTGGCTGATTTCCCCACATAACATTGATTTCAGTTTACTGGGAATTTTTGTTTTACATTAAAATAATTTAGAAATTCAAACCAAGGACTAGTATTTCAATTCTTGCTATAAATAGTAAATTGGGACAGGTGGATATTTTAAGCAAAAATACTTAGACTTACTGTTTTTCTGTGAAATGACAATGCGTGCTCTTAAAGGGTGAGTTAGTCTAATGCATCCAAATCAACACTAGCAGTTAGCAGTGCACCAGGTACTGCAGAAGATTTAAGTAGCTATTTTAATTATATAAAATATTCATAAAATCAATTCTCCATGTTGAGAGAAAGGGAATTACATTATTAAATAAAATGCTCAGGCAATTTTATAATATCCTTTCAATTAAGATAGGCAAGGTCCTTTAATTTGTGATGTCTCTATTGTTAAAAATCAATTGGAAAAACATCTCATACAAAGCCATATAACTAAAGAATAGCAGATACAAAAGCGATTACAACTCCAAATGAAAATGATCAAACTTTTTCAGTTAAGGACTATAGAGTAACGGCTTAGTAATTCAAATGTTTCTAGATATATGTTTAAATATGCACACATTAAATTTTCTGATAGCACAGTTCAATGATTACCAATAACTGTTATAACTTGGTTATAATAAAAATATAACTGATTTATTAACACAAAAAGGAAGCAGAATGGGTGTTTTTAGATTACAGCAGTAGACTGAATTCTAAAGATGACGCTCCAAAACTTCTATCCCCTGGTTACTGAATCAAACACAAATCTAGGTACTGCTGTGTAGGTACTTGCAGATGGAATCATGGTTGCTATGTAGCTGGTTTAGGTAGGAAGAAGATAATGGGGGATAATCCAGTAGGTCCAAGGAGCCCTTAAATATGAGGAGGGGGGTAGTGGAGAGATTCAAAGGAAGAGGGAGGCAAAGAAAAGGGGGATAGACAGATAGACACACATTTGAAGCTTGAGAAGAATTCAACTCACCACTGATGGCACTGAGGGTGGCTAGTTACTAGAAAATGCAGGTGACCTCTGAAAGCTTAAAATGAACCCTGGCAAAGAGTCGGGAAGGAAAAAATGGGTTCCTCAGTCCCATAGTTGTCAGGAACTGAAATCTGCCAATGATCTGTATTACTTGCCCTCATGCCTCCCTTAAGAAACATGGCCTTGCTATACTTGCTGAGCCCACACGGACGTCTGACCTACACACACTGTGAGATAATAAATGTGTATCTTTTTAAGCTGATAAATGGCTGGTGAATTCTTATGGCAACAAAAGAAAACAAATCAGTTACTATGATATTCTCATACCCAAGAAGAATATGACCTAGCTGATAATTGTTTCACCATTAAAAATTGTGGATAATAAAAACAAAGCTGATGTTATTAGAAAGAATCAAACATTTCTTAGGGAAAATGCTTAAACTATAATTTGACCCCTATCAGATTCATTCTTGTGTCAGGGAGTTCATTTCCTGAGATTGTGTAATATCCTTTTGAGAGCATACAAGTGATGTTCTCATCTGCCATGATTTTTAAATTATTATTTCTGGGTAACATTTATTAATTTCAAAAATGTTCCCTGAAATTTGTACTGTTTTTGGAGAAGATATAAGAAATCTGATGATATTTAAACTTTTAGACATGCAAATTATGAAACTTTTCATTAACAGGCAATTGCATTTACCAAGAATTTTTTGAGAAAACGAGAACAGTGTGCTACAACAAGTATAATAAATAGGAAATAAAGAGCCCTTATTCATTTATTTTAAGGTATTAGCCTTAAATGTATGCTGGTAACAACGTTCTTTTAAATGGAGAATTTTTCATTAAGTGGCTGTGGTCTGTTTTACATTGTACAGTCAGCATTTTAGCAACAGAAACCTGGGTTGGACATTGAGCTCTACTATTTACAACTGAGTAACATTGGACAAAATGCAGAATCTTTCTAAAAAGCAGTTTTCTCATTTGTAAAATGAACAATGGTAATAGCTCCTTCCCTGGGTTGTTAGGATTGATCAAGCTAATGAAGTGATTAGCACTATGCCTACCATGAAGTAACCTAAATGTTCAATAAATATTGCTGGACAAATATAATCACAATAATCATTATCATCTATTTTGTAAAATCTCACTAACCTATGAAAGCCTATTTTTTCTACTATTCTCTTACTATTGTTGATCACATAGTTCCATAATTGTTTACAGTTGTAAACACAGTAGAGAGACTTTTGTTATTGGGTTCCTTTCACTTATTATGTTGCTTTACATTCTTTAAAAATTATTGACAAAACTATTTACCTCTAAGTTTCCAATTGTGCCATGGGCAGCATAATTTCAATTAATTGTAGTAAAAATCTCTATTAAATACATCTCAAAACAAACACAACTTTTCAAATTATATCCTAAAGATAAATTGCTAGGATTAGAACTTATGTCTTTAAAAATATAGCACTTGATAGTTTTCTCATTGTGAGATGAGTAATATTGCTAAACTCCTCCCTTATGTGTTGTAATTTAATTTTTCATAAATATTGGCTTTTCTGTTTTACATTAATTTATTTATCTTTTGCAATTCTCACGTATACATATAGCTTTTTAACATAATTATATCAGCAGTTTTTCCAAGCCTATTTTTATTTTTTTAAGTTATTTTTCATTCTGTGCAGGTTTTACAGCTTTGTGTAATCCAATTTGTACTTCTCTGTGATTTAATTATTTCAACATTTAAACAATTAGTACTGTCACTATATTAATTCAAATAGACTTCAAGTTTATCTGCTTATTTTTTGAAGTTTATCTTGCATCTGTTTATGTGAATGTCTATATCTAATAAAACTTCTTTTGATGATGGGGATGCTCTATATCTGCACTCTCCAACACAGTAGTCACTAACCAAAAGTTATTATTCAGCATTTGAAGTGATACATATCGCGTTGAAATCCTTGGTTTTATTCAAAATATTTACAGTAGGCAAAAAATGTGAATTTATTTTCCTGATGTCAATGACATAACTGATTTATCCTTTTGGGTTAGTCACATATATTGTAAGGAAGTGTAACAAAAATGTTCTAATAGAAGAAAATAAGCATACCTGATCTCTTATCCCAAGAGGTAAAACTCTGAATGACTTCATTAATTGTAATGAACCAATAGTCAGACACAGCAAGATAAATACTGAATAAAGGAGGAAATTCCATATTAAAATTATCACCATGTCCTTGTTTTCACCATTGCCTTTGAACAAAAGGGCCTTAACAATCCCCTAGCTTAACTAAACTTTACATAAATTATTTTTGAATCTAGGAACCTAACTTCCTTTTCTCAATATCATTTAATTTAGGCAATTTGTAATTTGAATTCTTTTTCTGATACTTTTGAGATATTAATATGTTAATAACCCATTGCCAGTTTTACAACCCACAAAAGCTTTTCTCAAGGACTTGGGAGCCATCCTTTTTAAATATAATTTTTAAAATTAAATTTATTGGGGTGACATTGGTTAATAAAATTATATAGGTTTCAAGTGTACAATTCTACGTATATTCATCTATATATTGTATTGTATGTATTACCGCCCAAAGTCAAATCTTCTTCCATCACCTAATCCCCAATGTGATGGTATTTGGAGGTGGGTCCTCACTAGACACTGAGTCCACCAGCACCTTGAGATTGACCTTTCCAACCTCTAGTATTGTGAGAAATGAATTTCTGCTGTTTATAAAGCTATCATAGTTTGTTGTTACAGCTCAAATGTTTAATTTGTCCAGTAAAAGTCTTTCTTTGAATTAAATCTTAATTTGACTTTCTAACCTGTTTTCAATATCCAGCCATCAGGATCCCTTAAATCCTTAATTATATAGTATCTTCCCTCTACCCAATATCTACAGTGTCTTCCCTTTCATTTAGACTGAAAAACTCCCAGCAAACAAAATCCATGGTCTGGATGGCTTCACAGGGGAGTTCTACCAAACATTCAAAGAAGAACTAACACCTATTCTGCTCAAACTATTCCAAGAAATCCAAGAGGAAGGTATACTTCCAAGCTCTTTTTAGGATGCCAGCATTTCCTACTTCCAAAACCATATAAAGACACTACAAATAAAGAGAATTACAGGCCAATATCCCTGATGAACATATATGCTAAAATCTTCAACAAAATATTAGCAAAACAAAGCCAGCAATATATTAAAAAGATCACACACCATGACCAAGTGGGATTTATTTCAGGGAAGCAAGGCTGGTACAGTATTCACAAATCAATAAATGTGATACATCTTGTAAACAAAGGGAAAGACAAATATCACATGATCTTATCTATAGATGCAGAAAAAGCATTTGACAAAATCCAACACACATTTTGATAAATACTATCAGCAAAATGGGAATAAAGGGCTTATACCTCAACATAATAAAGGCTATATATGAAAAACCTACATGCCACGTCATACTAAATGGGCAAAAACTAAAACCATTTTCCCTAAGAACACGAACAAGAAAGGGATTCCTGCTTTCACCACTCTTATTCAGCATAGTACTGGAAGTCCTAGCCTCAGTGATCAGACTAGAAGAAAAAATAAAAGGCATCTAAATTGGAAAGGAGGAAGTAAAACTGTCATTATCATGATATTGCTCCTAGAAAACCATAAAAACCCCAGCAAATACACCCAGATTTAATAAACGAATTTGGCAACATAGCTGGATACAAAATTAAAACCCAGAAATCTATGGCATTTTTATATACCAACAATGAACTCTCAGAAAGAGAAACTAAGAAAACAATCCCATTTACCATTGCAACAACAACAACAAAAAATTAAGATACGTAGGAATAAACTTAACCAAAGAGATAAAAGACCTGTACTTAGAAAACTGCAGGATGTTAAAAATAGAGATAAAGATATAAGTAAGTGGAAGAATATAGCCTGTTCATGGATTGGTAGAATTAACATCATTAAAATGACTATACTACCCAAAACAATCTATAGATTCAATGCAATCCCTATTAAAATACCAACATATATAAAGAACTCATACAACTTAACAAATGGAAGACAATCCAGTTAAAAAATGGGCAAAGGACCTATATAGACACTTCTATAAAGTAGACATACAGATGGCCAAGAGACATATGAAAAAATGCTCAAAGTCACTAGTCATCAGAGAGAGGCAAATTAAAACAATAATGAAATATCACCTCACACTTGTTAGAATGGCTACCATCAACAAATTAACAAATGACAAGTGCATGCCCGAACCGGTTTGGCTCAGTGGATAGAGCGTCGGCCTGCGGACTAAAGGGTCCCGGGTTCGATTCCGGTCAAGGGCATGTACCTTGGTTGCGGGCACATCCCCAGTGGGGGGCGTGCAGGAAGCAGCTGATCGATGTTTCTCTCTCATCGATGTTTCTAACTCTCTATCCCTCTCCCTTCCTCTCTGTAAAAAATCAATAAAATATATTTAAAAAAAAACAAAAAAAATAAAAACAAATGACAAGTGCAAGTGAAGATGTGGAGAAAAGAGAACCCTAGTACACTGCTGGTGGGAATATGGATTGGTGCATCCACTATGAATGACAGTTTGATATTTCCTCAAAAAATTAAAAACGGAATTGCCATTTGACCCAGTGATCCCACTCCTAGGACTATATCCTCGGAATTTCAAAACACCAATCAGAAAGGATATATGCACCACTATATTTATAGCAGCACAATTTACAATAGCTAAGATCTGGAAATAGCCCAAGTGCCCATTGGTAGATGAGTGGATAAAAATGATGTAGTACATTTGCAGAATAGAATTCTATGCAGCTGTAAAATGGAAGGATCTCTTACCATTTGAGACAGTATGGAGGGACCTCGAGAGTATTATGCTAAGTGAAATAAGTCAGTCAGAGAAAGACAAGTATTACATGATCTCATTCATATGTGGAATCAAATGAATAACATAAATTGATGAACAAAATAGATTCAGAGACATAGAAGCATGGAACATACTGACAAATCGCAGAGGGAAGGCAGGGGTGGGTGGTTGAGTGGGAAGAGATTAACCAAATAATTTATATGCATATATGCATAACTTATGGACACAGATAATAGTCTGGTGATGGGCTACCAGGTGAGAGAGTGGGGGGAGGGGGTCAATGAGGAAAAAAGGTACATCTTTAATACTTTCAACAATAAAGATAATTTTCAAACAAGAAAACTAAATGGAATCATGTGTGATAAAGTGAAACTTATTTTGAAAATTAAAATAATAAACACCAATTGATCTGAAAAATAATAGAAAGCATTTTCTTTAGTTCAGAATGATTTTCATCCTTAAAATTAATGTCCTTTGTCAAAAGTTTTCCAGAGGAAGTTGAAGTAGCAGCTGTATAATACCTGATGAGAATCTAGATGGGAAGACACTGTAGAAACCTCGATCCTTGGTGGTGTTCCACGCTGAATGCCTCAGACTTTGCAAATAGGACCAAGGAGAAGGGTAAATATATTTCTGAAGGATTATGATGATTGTGGGGGTGAAGGTATGGACAAAAGATGGTCAAATGAAAGGAATGGCTAAGTAACAGGGCTCTTTTCCTGATAATAGATATTCAAATTTTCATCCTTAAAGGAAGAGATTCTCAGAGGTTGCTGTAGATTGAATTGTGCCACTGCCCCACCCCCAAAAAAATTTTGTTGAAACTTAGCCCCCAATGTGATGGGTGTTGGAGATGGGGTCTTTGGGAGATAATTAGGTTGAGGTAAGGTTATAAGGATGAGGTCCCACATGATGCAATTAATGCTCTCATAGAAGAGACATCATAGGGACAGGATACTCCCCATCCTGTCCCTATGAAGACACCAAGATTGTGGCAGTCTATAAGCCAGAAGGACAGCTCTCACCAGAAACTAGTCATGCTGGCAGCATATTGATCTGAACATCCCACCTCCAGAACTGTGAGGAAATTAATTTCTATAGTTTTAGCCATTCACTCTATGGTATTCTGTTATGACAGTCTGAGAGGGCTTAACAGATAGGTTATGAGATTTGAATGGAAGGACTTAACTCTATGAAGCAGAGACATCACAAAATACTATTCAAAGGAGCAAAGAAAACCCTTCCAGGGACCAGATACCAGAGAGATACAGAACTAGTAGGGAGAGAAACTTCATTAAAGGGGTCTAATGTGTGTGTGTGGTATTGTAATTCATTTATATTTTATATCAGTCTTTTGTGAAGTCTTGCTACATGTGACCGATTTACATGTGGTGGTGAAGTAGTAATGTATACTTTTCTAAACTTATTGTGGAAACACAGCAGTCTAGCAAGTCAGGAGAGACAAGCCATGAAGTGATTTGGAAATGTGTTCAGTAGCTGGCTTCTTTCTGAAGTGGGCTGAGGCAGAGTGCAGAAGCTCAGGTCCATTCATGAACTAACTGACATAAATCAAAACTGGGAAAGGACAAGATGTTCTATTGATAAGTGAAATCAGATAAAAATAATGATATCTGAAAGCTGAAGAAACCCAGAATTTCTGAAACAAAATGCAATGATTGTATTATTTCAGATCCATCAGGCGTCCTATCCTTGAGTAGAATCAATCTGCCATTAGCATTGCTCCCTGACTCAGAACAGGAAGTTGAACTTCACAGTGTGGCTTTCTCTGATCTAGTCTATAGCATTGCCACTATATATATATATCCCTAACATGCAAATAGACCGAACAGTGGAACAACTGAAAGACCGAACAATCTGTCGCTATGATGTGTGCTGACCACCAGGGGGTGCACGTGGAACATGGTGTGCATCAGCTGTGGTGGGATGGGTGAGTGGGGGTGCCAGACCAAGGTAGGGTGCTGGTTGCTGTCATTGGGGTGAGCCTCAGGTGGTTACCAAAAATTCTTTGCTCCTGTGCACCACAGTCCTGCCCAACACTCACACCCACTGCTGGTGCCAGCCCTGCTGCCAGCACTTGGTGGTCCTGATTGCTGGGCACCATCAGTGGATGCGAGCAGTGGCTGCTGGCCTCGATCACTCCTGAGGGCTTCTCCACTTCCCCCTGCTCCTGAGGGGTGATTGGGGCAGCAGCTGATGCTTGCACCTGCTAACAGCACCAGCCTCAATCACTCCGTGCTGTCAGCGGGTGCGAGTGGGGCCAGTGCCGTCAGTGCATGGGAGCAGCGGCAGCAGGAGCAGGGCTGCCGGCAGACAGGGGACCGGGGGCTGTGGCAGAAGGGGCCAAACAGGGACATGGAGGATGGACCAAGACCTGCCCCTATGCCCACCGCAGCCTCGCTGCCCACAGTTCCTTTCAAGATGCACAAATTTGTGCACTGGGCCTCTAGTAATTTTAATAATTTTCTCTCTATGCTGATAACATTTTATTTCTTAGTCAAAATGAAATATTAAAAGTAAATATGTATAGAGAAACAAGAGGCTCATAGATTTCAAAAGAATACTTTGAGCTGTAATAACTGGCCAGGCAGGAAAGACTGTCGGACACTATATTAACACAAATACAATGACAATGTATTTCCATTAACTCATAGAATACAAAATGTCTAAATATAGAATAAGTAGACTAAAAATATGCAGTCAGAAAGACTGAACTTTTGGGAACAGGATTGAATATTTTGTTGTTAATCCTCACCCAAGTATATTTTTTCCATTGATTTCAGAGAGAGTAGAAAGGAGGGGGAGAGACAGAGAGAGAAATATTTATGGGAGAGAGACACATCAACTAGTGGCCTCCTGCACATACCCCAACCAGGGCCAGGAATAAGCTGGATACTGATGAGTGCCCTTGACCAGAATCAAACCTGAGACCCTTCAGTCAGTTGACTGACACGCTAACCACTGAGTCAAACTGGCTAAGGCCAGGATTGCATTTTTTAATGAAATGTTCATTCAATTCTTGTATTGAACTTGGGAAAACACACATACACACACACACACACACACACACACGCACAAAATGGCAGCTGTCATGATGCCAGAAAATGTACTTTCCCACAAAAAAAACACACAACATTTTTCTTTGGTCAATGGAATATTTGAATTAATAGTCACATTATAAGTCTACTCTGACAATTCATTTCCCCCTTACTGTGACGAATAAACAGAATTTGCCAAACCTGTTGGACTGATTCCATACTTTATTTCTATGGCTATGTCTAGAAGAACAATTGCTAATATAATTCAAGAAGGAAAAGCATATTTAGTCAAGTTAGACATATTTCCATAATATAAAAATTTAGACATAACTATAAAAAATTTCAAGGCTGACACCCCAATAAGGAATAACACCATTATTATATTTCAGACTAATAAAAATTTCTCACTGAGGTTATATGACCTATAGGAATTTAAATACAGTAACATCACAAACAATAGTAAATTTTAAAAAATAACATATAGATAACAGGCAAAATAAATTTCACTTATCTGCATTTTAAATAGCCAGTAATACATGTAATATTACATATCTATTTCTCAAAGATAAAAGGGCATTTAACCAGAAAGTCACATTATTTAAACTTATCAATGCAACTTTATAAAAGAGAAAGCAAGGTATTAATGTATAATTGTCAATGTTTCATTCCATTTTCCTTTAAAAAAGGAAAAAAAGTACAATTTTAATAATACACTGAGATGTCTATATAATATTCTAAAGGTAATATGTTGGAGTAAAGATATAAAAATTTTAAAACTAGTTTTTAAAAAATGTTTTAAAAATTATAAAATAGTCTGATAGAAGAGAAAAATATTAACTTGGCTTTATCATAGTGGTGCAAGATTCCGGCCTATGTGGAGAAGAAGCTTCTAAATTTTGTCAATATTTAGAATTAAATATTTTGTCATTATTAAATAATTAAATAAAACTACTCAATAGAATTACTGAGACAGTAATGTGATTTGGTATTATTAACGAGTGCCTTACATATGCTAGATGAAGTGCATTGCAATTTCTCTTTGTAATAATACCCAAAACTCATTGGGACCATTTATAGATAAATACAATCTAGGTCAAAGAGGTGTTCCATGCCAAGGGCATCTATATTACAAGTGATAATGTTAAGTATGTAATCACAGACCTATCCTCCATCAAATTTTACCCTCCTTGTTATACATCATATTATGTGCACAAATGGACATTTAAAATATTATTTGCTTTATTCTATGTCTGTATTATGGTGCCCTAATTGCTTTAAGAACAATCATTTTTTGACAATACAGACTATAATTTCTGCTCTATTCAATTATCATACCTAGCAAGATTATTGGCCTGT
>NW_005874065.1:9925-17965 GCF_000147115.1 Myotis lucifugus | reverse complement strand
CCCCCCCACATTCCCCCAGAGTGACTGGCACCTCCCCTTCTCCTGACTCCCAGGGGCCCACCCTGCTGAGCCTGGGCGCCTGGAGACTGTGGGACAGACTGACTTGTGTGGCTCTCGGATGGGGCCCTTTTCCCTTGCACACCCCACCGGTGCAGAGCCTCCCTTCACGCGGCCAAATCTTGGTCTGCTTGGGCCTGATAAACCCTTCCAGCCTCCCCCTGATGACTCCCTGAGACCCTGCCCCCCACAAAGGTGTGCAGGCACCCAGCTAGACGCGGTGTCCCCGGGGACATTGCTGAGCTCCCCCGGGACCCGGGCTGGTAAAAGCCGGCCTTGGTGCACAGCTTGGTTCTCCCCCGACACACCCAGGCCCCGCAGAGGCACCACACACTGTGGATCGCTTTGTGGCTCCAAACAGGTTGTCCAGGGCCAGTCACAGGAAGTGTCTGACCTTGGCCTGCACCAGAGTCCCTCCCAAGAGGCCCCAGAACCAACATACCCAGTGGTCAGCTTCAGACAACATCGAGCAGGGTTCAATTAGCTTCGCAGGCGGCATGTCCAGTTGGAGGCACAACACCCTGCTGGCGTCTTTTCCAGTGTCCCGCGGGGGCTCACTCCACCTTAGGGCTCCGAGGCTAGAGCATAATTTAGGTCAAGATGTGACCTTTCGCCTGCCCATTACTCAGGTCGGGCCTCTGTCTTCTACTGCCTCCAGGGCTGCTGATTATCTGGGGGAAAGGCTAGGTCTGTGAAGAGAGAGAGAGAGAGGGAGCGCTCTATTTCTACAGGTAGGATTTAGAACGAAATTTAAGCCCTGGCTGGTTTGGCTCAGTGAATAGAGCGTCAGCCCCCAGACTGAAGGGTCCCGGGTTCGATTCTGGTCAAGGGGGCACGCACCTCGGTTGTAGGCTCGATCCCTGGCCCTGGTCGGGATGTGTGTGGGAGGCAACCAATCAATGTGTCTCTCTCACGTGGATGTTTCTCTCTGTGTGTCTCTCCCCCTCCCTTCCACTCTCTCTAAAAATCAGTGGAAAATATCCTTGGGTGAGGATTAAGAAACAAAAAAAGAGGTAATTAAAATAAACAAATAAATAAAACTAAATGTAATGCAAGTCATAAGGACCCTCCGTTTCAGGAGATCTACACAATAGAATATTATTCAGCAACAGGGGTGAGCCACAAAAACATTAAGCCCCAACGTATATTAATAAGTAAATTCAAATTTCAAAAGCTGCACACACACACACACACACATATAGATAGATAGATATAGCCTGGCCAACATGGCTCAGCAGTTGAATGTTGACCTATGAACCAGGAGGCCATGGTTCCATTCCCGGTCAGGACACATGCCCGGGTTGCAGGCTGGATCCCCAGTGTGGGGTGTGCAGGAGGCAGCCGATCAATGATTCTCTCTCATCATTGATGGTTCTATCTCTCTCTCCCCTCTCCCTTCCTCTCTGAAATCAATTATATATACATATATATATATATATATATATATATATATATATGAATATTTACACTAAAAACTAGAACAGACATTTCCTCAATATGTGAGGAAGAGAAATACACAATGATGACTAAGCACAGAAATCACCAGCAATGCCCAAGAGAAATGGAAGTTCCCACACAACTCGAATAATACCTAAAACGGACTTTGGAAGGCAACAAATGAGGATAAATATCTGCATCAAGTATGACAGACAGAGTCTGAAAATTCCAATAAAAAAAGTAATTTCTACATCTTGAGGATATATTTTATTCTACTTTTTAGTTTAACGTTTTTATGTGTGTTCCAGGGACAAACCTACATTTTCACTAGAACTGAGGTCGCACAAGTTGAACATATGTAATGAATATTTGCTAAGTGCCCGGCGTGTGCCTTTAGTTAGACCTTCTGTTTTAATTCTCCCAACTACTACTCTTGGATGCCTCGTATGCATTTAAATTTTTTCTGGGTCCACCCAGCTGGTGTGGCTCAGTGGTTGAGCTTCAACCAATGAACCAGGAGATCATGGTTCAATTCCCAGCTGGGCACAACCCCTAGTGGGGGGTGTGCAGAAAGGAGCTGATTCATGATTCTCTCTCCTCATTGATGTTTCTATCTCTCTCTTCCGTTCCCTTCCTCTCTGAAATAAATAAAAATATTCTATTCCATGAACATTTAAAAATATATTCTTTTTTAATAAAGAGGGATTTTTGTCTCACAAAGTATACCAAAATAAAGTTTAGATGGGGCCAGATATAATGCAAAACGTTAAACCATGAAAGTATTACAAGAATATAGATAATCACTTTGCAACAATTCATAAAGCTGCATCTTTCATTTTTTGCATGTTTCCTGCATTATATTTCACAACTAAAAAGTTAAAATTTTTTAAATGCTGAAAAAGGACATGCGGAAAAGTCTTAAAAATAATGCAGAGAGGACCTAGCCAAGCATGACACAAAATCAGAGATCACAAAGAAAAACTGCATGAAATTGACCAGATATAAATCAGCATTGTTGCAGTGACAAAGAACACCACAAATAAAGTGAAAAAACAGATGACAGGCTGGAAAATAACACCTGCTAGTTATGTCACAAAGGCGTAATGTTTTAACATGTCAAGACAGACTACAAATGAATAAGGAAAAAAGTAACAACCTGATAGAAAAGTGGGCAAAGAACACGGACCGTTTACCAAAAAGGAAATACAAATCGCTCTTCAAAATGTGAAAAGGTGTTCAACCTCACAGGAAATACACATTAAAACTGAAAAAGGTATAGGATTTTCCAGCCCGTGGGCTGGCGAGGATACTCCATGGCAAGGTTGTGAATTAATTGGCATTTTGAGGCATTGCTGTAGGAGTGTGAACAGATACAACCTTTACCTTCCAACAGATGCCACATGACCACACCTAGCAATTCCATGCCCAGGTATTTAGCCCATAGGTATTTTCGTAATTCGCATAGTCACGTTTGCTCAAGTATATTTAATGTGGCCTTAGTTATAATAGGAAAAGACTGGAAAAAACCTACCTAAATGGCCATCAATTGTGGTGCATTTATACACTGAAAGCCTACGCAGCCCGTGAAAAGCCAGCAGCAGAACTAAGTGGAATGATGTGAATCAATGTCCGAGATATATTAAATTTTTTTAAAAAAGAACCAGGACAGAACAGCATCTAGGCCAGTGATGGCAAACCTTTTGAGCTCGGCGTGTCAGCATTTTGAAAAACCCTAACTTAACTCTGGTGCCGTGTCACATATAGAAATTTTTTGATATTTGCAACCATAGTAAAACAAAGACTTATATGTTTGATATTTATTTTATATATTTAAATGCCATTTAACAAAGAAAAATCAACCAAAAAAATGAGTTCACGTGTCACCTCTGACATGCGTGTCATAGGTTCACCATCACTGGTCTAGAGTAAGCTGCATTTGTGTAAGAAAAAAATAACTGTGTGTTTCTAAATACATGATGATTTCTGAAAGAAACATAAAAGTAATTATCCCTGGGGAGGGGAAGCTTTAGTATTTTAAAAAATATATATTTTTTAATTGATTTCAGAGAGGAAGGGAGAGGGAGAGATAGAAACATCAATGATGAGAGAGTCATGGATCAGCTGCCTCCTGCACGTCCCACACTGGGGATTAATCCAGAAACCTGGGCATGTGCCCTGACCGGAAATTAAACCGTGACCTCCTGGTTCATAGGTTGACACTCAACCACTGAGCCACACCGGCTGGGTGAAGCTTTAGAATTTCGTACTGTGTGCATGTGTTATCTGATCAAATTCATTTTAAAATCGCATATGTCTATTACCTTCCCTTTACTGGTTGTCACGCAAATCTCCCGTGTTCATAGTTATTTGGGTCGGGGTATCCATCAAAGAATGAGAAAAACATTTCTGGTCGCTGTGCTTCCATCACTTTCTCCACCTGTGGTTAGCAGTTTTTGATTTACACGTGAATTTGGAGGTTCGTCTTACTCAAATGTATACATTTTTATGAAAAAACAAGAGTGCAGAGCTGCTGCCGACGGAACAAAGAAAATAAAACCTAATAAATCTTAAGCCTTCATCTTTGCATTTTAGCACAGGGTCCCCTAGCCTTTGGTCCAAAGGGTTACCTCTAACAATCACCGGTGCATCCGTGGGTGCTCAGACATGGGCTCAGGAGGGGCCCAGGGTCCCTCAGCCAGCGCCCACAGGGAGCCCAGGCGTGCGGATCTGCAGGCCAGTGGTCTTGCCACTCCAGGTCCAGGCTGCAGAGGGCAGAGGGCAGGGGCGGGCCTGGAGGCCTGGTCGGGGTGCTGGTCTCACTGAGGGGTCTCTCTGGGAGTGTCACTCCACCCGGGCTTCAACTTGACAGCAGACAACCCCCTCCACTGTCCCCATGGCTGTGCTCCTGGAGCCTCCTTCCTGCTATCCCAGAAGTCCTTGCAGGTAGAGGTTAGAGGAGGGAGTGAACTCAGGCCAGTTCCCTCACTGCAGCCCCCGGGTGTTGGTGCTGGCTGCTCCCTTTTGTCTGGAGAGCCCCACCTCCAGTCCACACACATGCATGTGCGCACCCCGCACACATGCATGCCTGCAAGCACACATGCACATGCAAGAACACATGCATCTATGCACGCACACAAGACCACATGCACATGTGCATGCACACATACACACACGTCTGGCCCGAGTTATCTCTCAGACTCCACTCTGGTCTTGCCTTTTTTCTCTCTCAACCTCCTCTCAGCTTCCCCCCGCCTCCAAGTCGCGCCATGTCTTATGACTTCCACAAGCAGGTGCCCAAGAAAGGCTCAAAGGTCGCATGTAAGGTTGGTCCCTGCCCTCTGGTTCCGGGCCCCCGCTGGCCCGCACACACCGTGACAACACTCACAGCCCCACCTCCGGGCCTCTTTCCCAACACCCCGCCTTGCACATCCTCTTCCTCTACCTCGAGTGCCCTTCCCTCCCCCCCCCCCCCCATCTCCCTCCAGACCCCGCCCCTTCTCCCTTCTCAGGGAGGTCTCCCTGGCTGCCTTCCCTACCAAGCCAGGGCCGCCACTGGGCTTCCCTCCTTAACACTCCCTCCTTCCCTTCCACGCCAGGTCTTGCCACTCTGCGCGGCCATTCCGTCTCGGCGGGCAGCTTCCCCCTCGCAGGCTGGGGACACCGCCAGGGCAGGGGCGGCATCTGATTCTGGATCAGAGCAAACACCTTGGCCCCAGAGCCCTGGGTCTGAGTCTCTCCCAGTTACCGCTGTGGGACTTTGATCAGGTTACTTCATCTCTTGGCACCTCAGTGGCCTCATCTGTAGAATGGGGATGCTCTGGGTCAGGCTTCCAGAAGCAGAGCCCAAGACAAGTGTCTATAAAAGTGAGTTACTGAGGAGTAAGGGAGGCAGAATAGGGTGGAGAGAGAAGCTCCACATGAATGTGGTTTCAGGAACGGCTGCTTCCAGCCCGCCCCATGCGTGGGGGGCTCTGGAGTGTGAGCCACAGGACTCCCCACCCAAGACCCTCTAGGGCAGCGGTTCTCAACCTGTGGGTCGCGACCCCTTTGGCGGTCGAACGACCCTTTCACAGGGGTCGCCTAAGACCATCCTGCACATCAGATATTTACATGACGATTCATCACAGTAGCAACATCACAGTGATGAAGTAGCAACGAAAATAATTTTATGGTTGGGTCACAACACGAGGAACTGTATTTAAAGGGCCAGAAGGTTGAGAACCACTGCTCTAGGGTTTCCAGATGCACCCTTCTCAGGGCCCAGGGTTCCCTAGAGCCGCAGGTGGCCAGGTAGTGGCCTGTCTCACTCAAGAGTCTGTCCTGCCAAGCAGCAGGGGACTGGCCCATTACGCCCATATCTGCCCATCTGCCAGTCACTGGCTATGGGTGTTGCCTGTGGGTGGGGGAGGGAGGGGTTACAGCCCAGGCATCTCTGCCAGAGACAGTCAGTAAAGGGCAGTCCATTGGGGAAAAGGGTGCAGCCATTATGGTCCACACCCACGGGGGGGGGGGGGGGCACTGCCAATTACGGGATCCAGCAGAGGCGAGAGGGCGCAGGCCTAGTGCCTGCTATGCGGGTACTAATCGTCTCTAGCTCACAAGGTTGCTGGGAGATGAGGAGGCAAAACCCCTCATGGCTCTGGCACATGAGGCAGGATCAATACCCCTCAGCTATTATTACCAGAGGCAATATTCTCAGCTTCTATTCCAAAGAAGCCCATCCCCAACGCAGGGTAGGAGGAAGGAAGGGAGGGATGGAGGGGAGGATATGACTGGACTCACAGACTCCTGGCCATTGTCCCTTTGGCTCTTTCCTCTTCCTGACTCCCCAGGCTTGGATTAAGGGGGAGCCCCCACGAGGCTGTGTGGTGAGGACAGACAGCTGCTAGCAGGTCCTAGGTTTGTGGGGACCCGTGTCCTCCTTCCTACAAGGGGTGCATCACCTGCATGACCTGTTCTGGGTAAGGGTCTGGGGTCAGGGGGGTCAGGCTGAGGAGAAGGGCCGTGGGAGGCTGGAAGCCTGGTCCCCACGGCACACCCCGAATTCAGCCCCTGGCTCCTGGGCCAGGGTGACAGAAGGGAGGACAGAAGAGGGCATCGGAGGACGGGCACTGGGAGGAGAGGGGCCGAGTAAGGAGCTGCGAGGGCTGACCTCAGGGTCGGGAAGTGTGCGGTTGGCTGGTGGGGGTGATAAGGAGGCACCCCAGGCCATGGCAGCCGTGATAAACACTTGGACAGAAATATCTCGGAAGATGAGACAGTGCCATCGACGCTGGATTCTAGGGGCCAAGTGAGCAGGCCAGGCCTGGGGACCTGGGCGGGACCAGCGCCCGCAGAGGCCCTGCCGTCCTCTTCGAATCCCCCCGAACCCCCCGAGCCAAGCCCCCCAGGGCCCCCACGGAGAAGCCAGGGCTCTGCCTCCCTGAGGCTCTCGAACTAGGGCAGTGATGGCGAACCTATGACACGCGTGTCAGAGGTGACACGCGAACTCATTTTTTTGGTTGATTTTTCTTTGTTAAATGGCATTTAAATATATAAAATAAATATCAAAAATAGAAGTCTTTGTTTTACTATGGTTGCACATATCAAAAAATTTCTATATGTGACACGGCACCAGGGTTAAGTTAGGGTTTTTCAAAATGCTGACACGCCGAGCTCAAAAGGTTCGCCATCCCTGAGGGCCTGAGGCTGGGAAGGGGACAGAGCGGAAGCATCCGACAGCGGGGCCATGCCAGGTCCATTTTACAGACGGGGACACTGAGGCCCTGGCAGGGAAGACCTTTCTGGCCTTCTCAGCAAATCAGCAGCAAAGGCAGGGCCAGACTGACCCAGCGGCCTCTCTCTGGGAGGCAGTCGCAGCCCCAGAAGTCACGCTCCGTTCATGGGCCCACGGGGGGCACCTTCAGGGAACTGTGGGCGGCCATCGCCTCCCTCACCCACCGGGGCTGACAGAGCAGGAGTGGGGGGGCTTGACAGCGTGTTTCCATGGGGGGTGGCGACCGGATGAACCGTCATCTTTCCTGTCCCTCACAGGGTCCTGCAGGCCACGGGAGCTGTGTGGTCACAGGGCTTTACCGACGCTCCCCGCAGCCAGGGGACCTGCCCGAGTCACCAGCCGCGAGTCACAGAGCTGGGGGTGGAACAAACATCTCCTCACCTCGAAGGCGTCTGGGGGTGGAAGGCGCTCCGCTCCGAACAGAGAGCCCTCTGGGGCTCAGGCCTGGGCCCGGGTGGCCCCTGTTCCAAGTCCAACAAAACCTTTTCTTCTTGTCACGGGGACCTGGGAGTCGGGGGTCCCAGCCTCCCCCCCTTCCCTGCTGGGAAGGCTCGGCCTTTCTACCAAAGGAGCCTCTAGGGCAGTGGTTCTCAACCTTGGCTGCACATTAGAATCACCTGGGAATCTTTTTAAAATCCCTGATGTCTGGGCCTCCTCCTCCCGGAAATTCTGTGTCTTTGTTATGGGGTGGGGCCAATAAATGTTAGTAAACAAAAGAAACAGAATTTCCGGGAGGATGGAGGCCCAGACATCAGGATTTTAAAAAAGAT
>NW_005874065.1:0-9825 GCF_000147115.1 Myotis lucifugus | reverse complement strand
AATTCATTTATGGGGTTGTTGTGAGAGTGCCACATGGCGGTCCGTCCTTTTGGTATGTCCTCATTGGCTGTCGCTACTCGGCGATGCACGATAAAGGGTCGTCGGGGGACTACGGAGATAGTATATATTGTTCTTATACTTTTGTTTATCAGTAACTGTGTTGGGTTTTGGAACGAGAAAGCGACACAAAAACTACGGTAAAAAATATATAGAGCAAGCATTCCAATAAGTTTTGCTCTGACTTCTGGTAGACTTTATGTGTCCCATTCATAACCCCCTATGTGTTTAGACCCGTGTTGGGTAATGCTGAATTAGCCGCCATGAGATTGTAATGCGCAGCCAAGGTTGAGAACCACCGATCTAGGGTTTCCAGACTCACTCTCCTCTGGGTCCCCGGAGCCCTGGGGCCAGCCCTGGCCTGGCTGGGACAGCAGGTGGCCAGACAGTGGCCTTGTGTCCCCGGCTCAGGCCTGGCAGCTTGGGCCCAGCACCCACAGGAAGGACTGGTGAGTTCTCCACCGTGAGGCTTCCGCCCAGCACAGCCCTGCGCCTGGGCCTGCCAGGCCCCTCCTTCCCAAGCTCCTCTGCACATTACAACCATCCGGGGTCTTGAGAAAATGCCAATGGGCCCTCCCCTGACCAATCGCAGCCCCACCGCTGAGCGTGGAACACAGGTGTCCATCCTTCTGGAAGCTGCCCACGTGATCGCGAGACCATGGCACCACCTCTCCACGCCCGGTGGGTGGGGCGGGGGGTGGGTTGGGGGAGGCTGGCTCCGAGTTCCCTGCCCCGGGAGCCCTGCCTCTCCGCTAACCACAGCCCAGGGATTCTCAGCGTCAGGGGGCCCGGCCTTCTGGTCATTCATTTTCTCTACTTTCACTTAAAAGAAAAATGTGTTTGTGTTCAACCACATGAGTAATATGTGACTAAATTCCCTTAGCAAAAAGCTAAACACCTGTACATATCACATTAAAGATCTACGTTACTCAGCCCGGCCGGCGTGGCTCAGTGGTTGAGCGTCGACCTATGAACCAGGAGGTCCCAGTTCGATTCCCGGTCAGGGCCCATGCCCGGGTTGCAGGCTCCATCCCCAGGGTGGTTCATGCAGGAGGCAGCCGATCCATGATTCTCTCTCATCATTGATGTTCTCTCTCTCCCTCTCCCTTCCTCTCTGAAATCAATAAAAAAAAAAATCTAAAAAAAAAAATCGCCATTACTCACTGTGGCCATATTTAGATGAGACCCTGGGGACTCTCCATGACTAACCCTCGCCCTGCGCCCTCGCTGAGTTTGAAGTCCACCTCCGCCTCTGGCCGGTTCCTGGGCGCCCTATGCCCCACCCCGTGGCTCTGCCAAGTCCTCAAACAAAGGCCAGGCTCGGCACAGCCACCAAACCGAAAACGAAGCTCGGGGCTGGAAATCCCCTCTTTACCTCCCACGCAGTTGAACAGTGAGTTGACGAGGATCCCAGATCTTGGGTTCGTTTTCAAGTTTAAGGAGACAGAATGGGGGCAGAGGATGGAAGAAGCCTTGAGATCTAAAGGGGGGACGTTGGACCCTGAATTCAGATCACGGCCTGGAAATGGGTCTGTCCACCTCGGAGGGCCAATTAGCCCGGACTTAAAGGGCATCCACGCTTTGACCCCACAAACGAACCGCTCGACAGAGAGCCCAGGGAGAGCCGTCCTTGAACAATCCCTAGACCAACAACGCTTGGTGGAACCACACCGATGGGCATGAAGGCCATCGATTGTGTTAGCACAGCTGGCTCCTCGGGACATGCTGTTGACTAAACAAGCCACGCGGTGTCATGATCTGCACAGTATGCTATCATTTGCCTTAAAAATACACATAAACTAGAACCCAGGTCTAGCATAACCTGTTTTTATAGCTTAGAGGTTAAGAGCATGAGTTTGGGAGCGAGGTTGTCTAGGTTTGGGACGAATCTTTCCACCCTTTACAGGCTGTGTGGCGTCAGGCAAGTCGTGTAGCCTCTCTGGGCCTCAATATTCTCATCTGTAAAATGGGGATAATGCCAGCACCTACCTCCCACGGTGGTTGTGGGGTTTAAATGAGTTGCTACAGGTAAAGTGCTCAACACGGGGCCTGGCAGTTAGTAGGCTCAATGCAAGTGTGATTTTTATTACGGGAAGGTTTCAAGTTCCCGGAAGGCAACACACCAAACCGGTTACCTGAAACCGGGAAAGGACCGACCTGGGGCGGGAGCAGCGAGTAACATTATATATAAGGTGTTTAGCTTTTTGCAAAGCGGATTTAGTCATGTATCACTTGTGTGGTTTAAAATGAATACTCTTTAAAAAAATAAAATAAAATGAATACTCCTTTTTTTGTTTATATGAAAGAAGACAGAAGATCAATGACCAGAAGGCTGGGCCCTCTGAAGTCGAGAAGAGGAATTTTGCTTCTGGGGTGGATCACCTGAACCAATCCCATGGCGGCCGACAGTGCCCAGACCCATAAAATATGGACAGGAGGTCACAGTTCGATTCCCGGTCAAGATACATGCCTGGGTTGCAGCCAATCAATGAATCTCTCTCGTCATTGATGTTTCCCTCTCTCTCTCCCTCCCTTCCTCTCTGAAATCAATAAAAATGTGTGTGTGTTTTTTTAATTTTAAAACCTAACTGAATCCAGAGGCCCCTTTCTATCCTACTGCCAGCAAATGGTCTTCTTCCCAAACGAAAGGATCATCCCCATGGAGGCTTATTATATTTCTGCTTATAAACTATCACCCTGGCGCCTCTGGATACTTCTAACCATTGCAGAGACATATAACCTAAAGGCTTCACAATCACACCCTTTAGGGAGAGGTGTATAATTTCCAAACTTCGTACCCATGTCTGAGAATATTTTCGCCTGATCTGAGCAGCAGGGTATCATTACCTCAAGATTTTTCTAGAAGTCACTTCGCCTTTCACGTTACTGTCTACAGTACCGTTCACCGCGAATGGAAAGTCACTCCAAAAAGAAACCCCAAGAAAACAAAACCAAAGCGGTGCTGCTGAGCTGGAACCAGGTCTTGCTGCCTCCCGGGACTCGGACTGGGAGCCTGGCTCCCACGGCTGAAACCGAGATCAAGAGCGTGCGTGAGAGGTACCCTGGCCGGTTTAGCCCAGTGGCTAGAGCGTCAGCCTGCGGACTGAAGGGTCCCAGGTTTGATTCCGGTCTGGCTGCAGGCTCAATCCCCGGCCCTGGTCGGGGCTCGTGTGGGAGGCAACCAATCGATGTGTCTCTCTCACATCAACGTTTCTCTCTCTGTCTCTCTCCCTCCCTTCCACTCTCTCTAAAAAATCAATGGAAATATATCCTCGGGTGAGGATTAACGAGGGGGGAAAAAAAAGTGTGTGTGAAGCGTTGCAGACATTAGCACTTTCTCCTTGACTAACCAGGGTGGATGACACAGAACTGAAAGAGACAACGGACTTATTCTATGACTCAATTTCAGCGGCCGCTCTGGCCACAGGACTCCCAAGAAACACACAAAATAGCAATCTACTTCGTCAAACGGCAAACAAGACGCCGCCGAGATGCCGACCGCCTCCGAGTACCGGTTCCCCACGGTCTGAATGTTCCCTCCATTCACTGCAGGGACAGAAGGCATTGCCGAGGCCAGGGGCTGATGGGGGCTGAGGGTCTGGTGCTGGTCCAGGCCCCACCCCTTCCCCCAGGAGGTAGACGATGGGGAATCAGGATGCTTCCCAGCTGCCTGCAGCCTCCACATCTGGCCAGTCTCCTAAGAGATTAACTGAACGACATGGTCTCAAACTCCTTATAAAAATAAACGTGCAGGAGAGGATTCTGGGAAGACGGAGGAGCAGAAAGTACCCGTCATCTACCTCCCCACGTGGACAATGATGTCACGGGCAGAATCGCCCTGGTACAGGTGCTTTGGAACTCCGGAGTCTGGTGACATTGCAACGCCCGGGGGAAGGCTGGGCTGCACACTGTGACTAATTCCAGTTCTTACTACAGTAGCAGCTGCCCACCCCCTCAGCCGCGTGTCAGGGGGGCTGTGCACGTGCTCCCAGAGCCGCTTGCACACAGCTTGAAGCCAGGGCGGGTCAAGATATTGGAGCCTTGTGCTCGGACGGCGGCTTGCTGCCTCAGATCCATCTCAGAGATGCAGGCAACAAGGCAGGAGGTCACTGCTGTCACATGTCCCTCCATTGTTGCAAGCGCCTCCCCCTTGAGCTACAGTGACTTCCAGGAAATTGCAAAGGGCCTGTGCCTGTCCCGCTCCCCCCTTCACTCCCCCCTTCACTTTCAGGAGCCAAACAGTAAAGACGAGGACACTCAAAAACAACTGCGCCTCCGGGGAAAAGGAGAAAGTGGCTGCACACGGGAGACACTCGCGAGATTTAAAGGCAAAAACCAGTTGACTTTGTGCCCTAGGAGGACTGCGAGAGATCAAGATGGTACCTGGGCCACTGCGCTCCACGGAGAGAATGTCTGATGCCCAGGAGGCGGAGAAAGAATCACTGGACAGCCCTATCCGGTTTGGCTCAATGGACAGAGCGTTGGCCTTCGGACTGAAGGGTCCAGGGTTCAACTCCAGTCAAGGGCACATGACTGGGTTGTGGGCTCGATCCCCAGTAGAGGGCGTGCAGGAGGCAGCCAATCAATGATTCTCTCTCATCATTGATGTTTCAATCTCTCCCTTCCTCTCTCTGAAATCAATAAAAATATATTTTTTAAAAAAAAGAATCACTAGACAGCAGATGAACAGATGCTACGAAGGTAAATCGAGGGACTTCAGCTTTTATCTGATTAACCCTTTTCCTTGAATTCCAAACCCTTACCTACTTTTCTTCTGAATTCCAAAATCTTTATCTACACACTTCTCCTTATAAAAAAAGGTCAGTTGAGATGAGATGGGATCTTTAGGGTACATAACCCACCATCTTCTCAGATCTCTGCCATCTGAATAAAGTGTCTATAATTCAATCCTTGTCTGTACTTATTGATTCTGGTAGTGACAGGTAGCATGAATGCCAGCATTTCCGGTTTCTTCATTTTAAATGAAGTATGTTTCTTCATTTATATATATATATATATATATATATATATATATATATATATATATATATATATATACAGCTGAAAAGAAAAGCATGGAAAACAGATATTCCATGCAAATAACAACCAAAAGAGAGCAGGTATGTCTATACTAATATCAGACAAAATACAGAGTACCTCAAAAAGGTTTCTGAGACAAGGGATATTATATGGTAAAATAAAAGGCTCAATACAGCAAGGAGATATACCAGTTATAGACATTTATAAGTCTAATGACAGACCAGCAAAATATACGAAGCCCAAACTGACAAAATTGAAGGGAGAAATAGACAGTTTTACGATAATAGTTGGAGACTTCAATACTGACTCACAATAATGGATGAACAACCAAACAGAAGATACGTGAGGAAAGAGAGGACTTAAACGGTGCAGTAAACCACTCAGATCTAACAGACATATACAGGATATTTCCCCCAACAATGACCGCATGCATCTTCTTCCCAGGTGCACGTGGGACTTTTTCTAGGACAGATCTATGCGAGGCCACAAATTCAGTCTCAATAGACCCTAAAAGATAGATATCATACAAAGTATCTTCTCTGATCACCATGGGATACAGTTAGAAACCAATAACGTAAAGAAAACTGCAAAATTACAAAATTGTAGCCATTAAAAAACACTTTAAACCACCAACAGATCAAAGATGAAATCACAAGGAAAATTAGAAAAACTTAGAGGTAAATGAAAACAAAAACACAGCATACCAAAACCTATGGGACACAATGAAAGCAATGCTAAAGGAAAAAATGTACAGCTATAAATGATTGCATTGAGAAACAAACAAATCAGCCACCTAACTTTACAACTTAAGGATCTGGAAAAGAAGAGCTAACTATATCCAAAGCTAACTGAAGGAAGGAAATAAAGATGAGAGGTATATGAAATGGAGAATATAAAAAATAGAGAAAATCAATGCAACCAAAAGGTGGTTCTTCAAAACATCAATGAAACTGACCAACCTTTAGCTAGACAAGCTAAGAGAAAAGAGAGAAAACTCAAATTACTAAAATCAGAAATAAAAGTGGGGACATTACTATCGATTCTACCGAAATAAAAAAGGATTCGAAGAGAGTGCTATGAACAATTGTGAGCCAACAAATTGAATAACCTAGATCAGTGGTTGGCAAACTGCAGCTCGCGAGCCACATGCGGCTCTTTGGCCCCTTAGGTGTGGCTCTTCCTAAGCCTTAGGAGTACCCTAATTAAGTTAATAATAATGTACCTACCTATATAGTTTAAGTTTAAAAAATTTGGCTCTCAAAAGAAATTTCAATCGTCGTACTGTTGATATTTGGCTCTGTTGACTAATGAGTTTGCCGACAACTGGCCTAGATGAAATGGACAAAATCCTAGAAACACAAAACCTACCAACACTAGATCACAAAGAAGATCTCAATAGACCTACAACTAGTAAGGAGATGAATCAGCAACAAAGAAACGTCCTGATGGCTTCACTGGTAAAGTCCACCAAACATTTAAAACAGAACTAATACCAACCCTTCTTAAAATGTTCCAAAATCGCAGAGAAGGAACAATTCCTAACTCACTCTAGGAGGCCAGCATTACCCTGATACCAAAACCAGACAAAGCCATTACAAGAAAAGAAAACTATAGACCAACATCCTGTATGATCATCGATGAAAAAAAAACTTCAACAATATACTAGTAAAATAAAACCAGCAGTCTAGCCCTAACCGGTTTGGCTCGGTGGATAGAGCATTGGCCTGCGGACTGAAAGGTCCAGGTTCGATTCCGGTCAGGGGCATGTACCTTGGTTGCGGGCACATCCCCAGTAGGAGGTGTGCAGGAGGCAGCTGATTGATGTTTCTCTCTCATCCCTCTCCCTTCCTCTCTGTAAAAAATCAATAAAATTTAGAAAAAAAATCAGCAGCCTATTAAAAATATATATATATACCATGACCAAGTGGAATTTACTCCTGGAATGCAAAGATGTTTCAACATATGAAAATTGGTCAATGTAATAAGTCACGTCAACAAAATGAAGGGGAAATACTACGCGATCATCTCAATCGAGGCAGAGAAAAAGCATTTGACAAAAGTCATCACACTTTCATGATAAAAAAAAATATCCAACAAACGAGAGCTAAAAGGAAACTACTTCCACATAAGAAAAGCCTTATATGAAAAACCCACAGCAAACATACCCAATGGTGAGAGACTCTAAGATTAGCACAGTAACAAGGCAAGGAGCCTTCGCTCACCACTTCTACTCAACAGAGAACCGGAAGTTCTAACCAGAGCAGTTAGGCAAGAAAAAGAAGTATTCTCACATACGTACAAGTGATGCTTGAACAAGGATATTCTTTTTAAAAAAATATATTTTGATTGATTTTATTGATTTCAGAGAGGAAGGGAGAGGGAGAGAGAGATCGAAACATCAAGGATGAGAGAGAGTCACCGATCAGCGGCCTCCTGAATGCCTCCCACCGGGGATCCAGCTAGCAACCTGGACACGTGCCCTTGACCAGAATCGAACCCGGAACCCTTCAGTCTGCAGGCCGATGCTTTATCCACTGAGCCAAACCAGCCAGGGCAACAAGGATATTCTTTACGGCAACTGTTTAGAATAGCGAGAGGCGGGAAACAACCGAAATACACAGCAATAATTCAATCAGGTCTGGACCCACCAGACAGTGAAATACTATGTCGCAATTAAAAAGCAAAGAGCCCTGGCTGGGTGGCTCAGGTGGCTGGAACCTCGCCCCATACACCAAAAGGCATCTGAGACAATACACCTTTGCAATGTCAAAGTGATGTCCTTTTCTGGACCCTCAGAGCCAGGGACCAGAGCACAGACCACACAACAGGTCATTGTTCTCCTGTCCCCCGAACCCCACCTCCATGTGTGTAAATGTTAACTATTCACCATCCCGTAGCCACCCGTGTAAAAGAAGTCCGTGTTTTACCTTTTATTCAATCCCAGAAACTTCCCCCTTTGCTTTCTCCTGCCTCCCTAATCGACCACCAGAGGATATATGTAACCCTCCTTATGTTTCCTCCTTGGATTCTAGGGCAGTGGTTCTCAACCTTCCTAAGGCCGCGACCCTTTAATACAGTTCCTCATGTTGTGGTGACCCCCCAACCATAACATTATTTTCGCTGCTACTTCATAACTGTCATGTTGCTACTGTTATGAATCATCATGTAAATATCTGATATGCAGGATGTATTTTCATTGTTACAAATTGAACATAATTAAAGCATAGTGATTCATCACAAAAACAGTATGTAATTATATATGTGTTTTCCGATGGTCTTAGGTGACCCCCTGTGAAAGGGTCGTTCGACCCCCAAAGGGGTCACGACCCACAGGTTGAGAACCGCTGTTCTAGTGTATAAAATAAGCTGCAAAACTGCCATTCTCCGGACCATGTTCTCAATCTGTTGAGATGTGGCTTCTGGCAATTGTTGTCAGTAAAAAATTCTGGGCAGGTCTAGACGTTTCTGACAGTGACATCTTGTAGACTGAGTTTCAGCCAGGGTAAACTTTGGGCTACCAGCCAACACTCAAAAAATAAATCCGGTAAAGAAAACCGGTAGCCCACATCCTCAGGACAAATACAGAAAGTTTTGTTTTGTTTTGTTTTGTTTTTACAAAGTCTTCACACTTGTGTTGATATGCTCAGTCACTAGGACGGCTCTGTGTGGAAGGCCGAGGAGAGCTTCTGGGAGGGTGAACGGTGCCCTAGCTTTGTTACAGCTGTAACAAGGGGCCATCCTCTGGGTGGATTAAAATGACAGAAATGTATTCCCTCCCTTTCTGGAGGCCAGGAGTCTGAAACCAAGGTGTCAGCAGGGCCTTAGCCGGTTTGGCTCAGTGGCTAGAGCGTCCACCTGTGGACTGAAGGGTCCCAGGTTCGGTTCCTGGTCAAGGGCATGTATCTGGGTTGCAGGCTCCTCCCCAGCCCGGGCCCTGGGAGGGGCGTGTTCAGGAGGCAACCAATCGATGTGTTTCTCTCACATCGAGATTTCTCTCTGTCTTTCCCTCTCTCTGCCACTCTCTCTAAAAATCAATGGAGAAATATCCTCAGAGGAGGATTGAAAAAACAACAGGTGCGAGGGAAGAAGCCTCCCTGGCCTCTCCCAGCTTCTGGTGGTTGCCAACAATTCTTGGAATTCTTTGACTCATTATTCCATTCTCTGCCTCTGGAGTCACATCCTTCCTGGATGTCTATCTTTATATTCATCTCTTCTTTTGTAAAGACGCCAGTCATACTGAATGAAGGGCCCACCTACCTACCCCAGGATGATCTCGTCTTAGCTAATTACATCTGCTCTAGACCTATTTCCAAATAAAGTCACATGCTGAGGTTCCAGGGGTTAAGACTTCAACGTAACTCTTTTAGGGACACAAGTTTAATCCACAACAGATGGGAGGAGGCGCACTAAGAAGTATTGCGCATTTTCCTCAGAGGGGAGGGGGTGTGTGTTGGGGTGTGGGGAGGGTCGCCTGGCCCTGCACGCGCGCAGTCGCCTCTGCATCTGGCCGAGCGAGGGGCATCTGCCTTCTGCTGGTCTGCCTTCACCGCGAGCTCATGCTCAGGCAGTGCCTAAGGCTGACCGTGCACAGGGCAGACCTCATTCTCATCTCGTCCAACCCCTGAAACATGCTCGGAAGGACCTATTATCATCCCCATCTTACAGAGGAGAAAGGGAGGTCCGGACAGATGAAACACAGGCACGCGTTACTGTATTGCGCTTCATTTT
>NW_005874064.1:0-17865 GCF_000147115.1 Myotis lucifugus | reverse complement strand
TCCTCCTGTACAGCCACGACACGGGCAGCAGAGACTTCCTGTCCATCAACCTGGCGGGGGGCCACGTGGAGTTCCGCTTTGACTGTGGCTCCGGGACTGCTGTGCTCAGGTAAGGGCTGAGAGCTTTAGGGGCTCCCTTCCCCGAAAAGCCAGACTGCAGCCACGCTGGGAAAAGGTGCATGTCATTCCCTGTCTCCCCTGCAGTTTTCCTTCCCGAAACCTCTCCTGACTAATACGGATCGCAGGCTTCCTGTCCATCGTGCTGGCCTGCTGCAAGGCTCCCTTTTCTTACATGGCTGCCCAAGAGGCGCCGATTCTCTGCTTGAAGCTAAGGAAAACGGGCTTGCTTCAGCGGGGGAGGGGGAGGGTGACAGCCTTCCTCTCCACGTGGGGTCACACCGTGCCCTCAGCAGAGATGGGATGGGTTGTAATGAATCAGCACGTTGCCCCAAGCCTCACTTGGTGGGCGCTTAGCAAATAAACGATGACCAGTAAAACAGTACTAACAGAGCCCTGGCCGGTGTGGCTCAGGTGGTTGAGCTTCATCCCATGCACCAAACGGTTGCCAGTTCGGTTCCCAGTCAGGGCACATATCCAGGTTGCGGGCTCAATTCCCTGGTAGGGAGCGTGCAGGAGGCATCCAATTGATGATGTGCTCTCACATCGATGTTTCTCTCTCTTCCTCCCTCTTTCTCCCGCCCTTCCTCTCACTCTAAAAATCAATTAAAATGGATTTTTAAAAACTATTAACAGAAATTTAATGAACAGAAATGTCCTTGGTGGCTTCACTTTGCATTTTGACTTTCCTCGTTGCCGTTCCTTCAGTGGTGACTTGCGCTTTAGCGAGTCTTTCACTGCTCCCCGTGCTCTGACACGAGTCCCCAGCAGGTGCAAAGGCCCCCCTCTGACCAGTGTGCTCGAGGAGGCTCAATAGCACGCGTGGTGGTAAATCGATGCCTCGAGTGCTGGCTGGCGTCTGCGGAATTGGGTTCTGAGTTGTCAGAACTTTCCCTCAGCTACCTGGTCTGTGGTGTGAATTTACTCAGATCGATGGTTCAGTGCCGTGTCAGTACCTCTGTGAGTCCCGGGCTGTGCAAACATTTTTCTTGTTTGTGTGTGTCTCGCTCTTAACAGTGTTCCTCCCCTGGCAGTTTCTCCCTCCTACCCGGAGGCCGTGCGTCTCGTTCCCACGTGTGTCCACCTCTTCTCTGCTGGGGCTCACGGGACGCCCTGCCTCCGAGCGGCCCCGCAGCAGGGAATCAGTGAGCTTGCTGTTGTTTTGAAGGTGATTGCAGGTCATAGTTGACCCATTCATCTTGCTGGGCTGTCATTTTTACAGAAAGAGCATGTGGGTGAGATGTTACAGCCGTGCGTAGCCCTGAGCTGCTGGTCATATTTCATGGCTGATGGGAAATCACTGCATCGGATTTCCACAATTCTTCAAAAGGCCAGTTTGTTTCTGCCCTTATGGCTGAACCCCTGCCCATCAGTGACTCCTCCCACCGTCGGGGGCGGACAGATGTGCTTGTACCCCTGGTTCTGCAAACACACCCCCCGGTGTCTCAAGACAACTCTGGTGGGTATTTAATTGATTCAGTTTACACATGATTAGTATGCAACCAGTCTAAGTGTTCACTAAGAACTATTTGTCAAGTTGAGAAAGGAAGGCGCCTTGCACACCACCTTGTACTTTAAAGTGGCTCTATCCTGGATAAGGAATGACTGGCAGGAGCCAGGGAGGGTTGTGGCTCATCAGCGCCCCTCCTGGACAGACTGCTCCCTGCACCTCAGCAGTGCAGCTGTTGCGGGGGTCAGATTCATGGGACCTCAAAAGACCAGCTTTGCTCTTCCTAATTCTGTGCCTACTTTTTTTTTTTTTTTTAGTTGACTCTGGATCTGTGCCTACTTTTGACAAGAGTAGTTCTTAATTAAAAAATAATAATTTCGCCTGATCAGCATGGCTCAGTGATTGAGCATCGACCTATGACCCAGGAGGTCACAGTTCCATTCCTGGTCAGAGCACATACTCAGGTTGCAGGCTCAAATCCCAGTAGGGAGCGTGCAGGAGGCAGCTGATCAATGATGCTCGCTCATCATTAATGTCTCTCTCTCTCTCCTTTTCTCTCTGAAATCAATAAAAATATATTAAAATAATAATAATAAGTTATTGTTTTCCTGCCTGTCAGGAAAGGTGCTTAGAAACAAAATCCTTGAGGCTCTGGGGTGATGAAGAGGAGGCTCCAGGGCAAACCGACCACTGCGATCACTGATGGGGTTTCAGACACCCCTTTGGGAGAGATTTATGTTACAACCCATTCCAAAGACGTCCTGCTCTGTTAAGCAAATTCTGTGAAAGCCTGACCTACAGGAGGTTGTGGAATGGGCCGCAGCGTTTTCACTTGAGGAAAAGGGTGCGGTGGTCCAATTCATTATGAGCTGGATTCAAAAATGGTGACAATTGTAAGGAGCCAGTGACGGCCGTGATCGATATGGCCGGGCTGAGCGAGCGGCGTATCTGCAGGAAACGGCCTCTGCGGGGTGAGAGCAGGACCGAGGCGCCGTTCCTCTGTGTGGACACGGGCCCAGCTGAAGTGCCGCTGGGTGCTTTATTGCCTATTGATTTAGCCAAGGTGATTAAATCCTAATTGCGAAGGACAAATCACAAAAGCATTTGCCGGAGCGAAAAATCAAGTAAGGGGTGACGACCTTTCAGTAACGGGGCGCATTGGTATTCCTGATGGCTTCCCGGCGATCGCCCGGGACCCCAGAGTAGCTGGAGCTGCAGCGGAGGCCAGGGACCATGCCGCTAGACATCCAGACGCGTGGGGATGCTCCTCGTACGCCGCCCTGTAAAAAGCAATGTGCAGGACTCTGACCAGCTTCATTTAAACTTCAGGTGCTTCCACCTGGAATTTAAAACTGAATTTTTAAACTACTTTTAATCCTGTTCACAATCTCAGAGAACACGCAACCTGTCCTTGCCCCAGCGTTTTATTACGAAAACTCTCTAACATAGAAGTTGATAGGAGAGTACAGTGAACATCATACCCACCTCCTATGGTCCACAGTTAATGCTTTGTTATATTGGCTTTATCCCACATCTAGCCTGCCTGCCTTCCTTCCTTCCTTCCTTCCTTCCTTCCTTCCTCCTTTCTTTACTTTTTTCCATCCACCCATTCATCCTCCATCCATCCATCCATCTTATTTTCTATGTATTTCAGCGGTTATTGCAAGACATCAGTACACCAAGGAATCTCTGTTTTACTCCACAGCCCATATAACTCTTCTTCTTCAAGGCTTGTGTGCCACAATGATCACATTTTACCCTCCTGCCACCCCTCATCTAGAAAACAAGGCTCCTCCTACCCCGTCTCAGGCCCGCCGTAAGGAATAAATAAGATAATGAATGCAACGTTCCTACCGTGAAGGGGTCCGATAAGTGGGGCGAACACTAAGTAGGAAGGATCGTTTTCTTTTTGCCGAGCAGCGTGAGGTGCTGAGGTTGGCATCCGTGTCATCGGAGCCGGATCGATGAACAGCATTCATAACCCGGAGGATGCTAACCCACGCCCAGTCTCCCTCCTTCCGCAGGAGTGAAGACCCCCTCGCCCTCGCCCGCTGGCACGAGCTGCGTGTATCTCGAACAGCCAAGAATGGCATCTTGCAGGTGGATAAGCAGAAGGTGGTGGAGGGCATGGCGGAGGTAAGGACTCACCCGTGCTCCTGATGGTGTGTGGGGGCTGTTTCCTTTCTGGTGACAAAGTGGCGAAGCACATGGACGCCAGGGCCAGGCTGCCTGGGCTACACCCGAGCCTCCAACCTGGCAAGTTACTTAACTTTTCTCTTCTTCAGCTGTGAGCGCGGACAGTAGCAGTAGACGCCTCACAGGGCAGCTCACGGATTCAGTGAGCGAATACAAGTGCAGCACCTGAAGCATTGCCGGCTGCCCCCTTTGTTCCTGTGGGCGTGTAGTCAGTAGGCTCTGAAACCAGACTTCGGGGTTCAAAATCTGGCTCCCCTTACCTACCAATAATGTGAACTGAGACTCTGAGTTTGTGTTTTCTCATCTATATAATGGGGGGTAATAATAGTCCTACCTCATGGAGTTGTGCAAATTAGAATAATGATATATGTCACACACAACAGTCCCTGGCATAGGGTCAGCACTGTTTAGCTTTACTTATTAGTAGTTTTTATATTGTACTTTCATGGCCTGAATTTCTACTCAAGTTTACAACTTGATTTCATTTCCAAGGATATATCCGAAGGAAAATGTCATTTTTAAGAAGAGATAGGAGAGATTTGCTTTAAGCTATAGCCTACTAGGATTCTGCACACCCCAAAAATGTACAGATGCCTAAAAAAATGTTTGACTTTATTTTGTGCATTGCAAGATTTAAAGAGGGCAATGGTGAATGTGGGTGTTCTGGTGAGAAAATGGACTGGCAGAAAAAAAGAAAAGGAAGGAAAAGAGACTTTGGGTGGGGACAGAGGTATTGGTGGAGGAGGAGAGAAGAAAAGACACACGTGTCTGGGGACCACCTCGGGAACAGCAGGGGGAGAAGAGGTGTCCCGAACCTCCCTGGGAATTAGAAGAATCCCAAACGGCCTGAAGGTTAGCAACAGAGACAATTCAGTCTGTGATCTGATGAAGGCAGAGTTGTGGCGCCTGAATATAACAATAGCCGGCCATGCTGAGTGAGGGGTGTGTGTCCAGCTCAGTGCCAGGAGGGGCGAGACTGTGCCCAGCCAGTCACACACAGCCCCAGGTACCAGCGGCTCATCACAGGGTCCACTTCCCACTCACGTTCCATGTCCATCCATGGCCAGCGGCAGCTTCCGTCTGAGACCCAGATTGGAGGCACCGGGGGTAGGGACGAGGCAGGGCGAGCCACTCCCAGGCTCCGAAGGCTCATGCCCAGCAGTGGTCTATGTCTCTCTTGCTCCCGTTTCACTGAGATCGCAGGCTGTGTGCCCCACGTGAGACGGACAGGGTGGAGGCCGTCAACCTGTGTGTGTGTGGGGGGGGGCAGGGTCCTGCTGGCTGAGCATCCACCCCTTTGCTGTGACGCATCCGCATCCGTGAGGTAGACACTGCGGTTCCCCTTTTGTAGATGGTGAACCTGAGTCTCAGAGAGGCTATGAAATTTACAAACATCCAAAGAGGTGGTGAGGGGCCACGCAAAGCACTGTGAGTGTCAGACCAACATGAAGACAGATTGTCCTGATGGGTCTCCAGGGGACCCGAGAGCGCATGTGCTAGTCTTGAGCATCTTTTCTCAACGTTACACCATGCTTTGTGTTTCACCTGTTGGCAGGGCGGCTTCACACAGATTAATTGCAACACGGACATCTTTATTGGCGGAGTCCCCAGTTACGACGCGGTGAAGAACAAGTCGGGCATCCTCAGGCCCTTCAGCGGGAGCATCCAGAAGGTACGGACGGGCTCGCTTGCTCCTGGTTGTTGTGTGACCTTGACTCCAGACAGTGGGAGTGAGAACTGTGACCAATGCTCAACCCGCTGCACCCAGGGACATTTTGAGAGAGTTTGACACGTTTAAGATTTCATTTGTGAATGTTCACAGCAAGCTTTCCAACCCCACGTCTTATAAAGTCTCAGTCCGCTCCTGGGTCTGTGCCCAGCAGACATAGCATGAACGCAATTCGAGGAAGATGCATTTTTCCAGCAAATCCACAAACATATCCTGGGACTGGCCCCAGGTCGCTTCCAAAGCTTCCACGAAAGGGAAGGAGGTGAATGGGTCTAATAGCAACTCTTGGCTCCACGCTTCTCTGTAGCTTACCGGGCAGATTGCTGAAGGCAAGAACCAACTCTTGTTGCCCCTCCCCACCCCCCACTTTAGCAATGGTTCATCAGTCACGTAACCCAGTTCTCAAGAGCGTAGCTTAGTGTCCTTCCATAGAAGGTGCAGGAGGAAACCGCTCAGCTAGTGACAGACACGGGGCACGGACCCCACTCATCTTCATCTCTTCCTCCTTCCCCGGGGGCTGCCCTGCCATGACTCTCGGGTAGGAGAAGAGGGAGTTCTGTCTGCAGCAGACATGCAGGGCGACTCACCTGCCAGGTCTCCAGGCCCCCAAACCCTGGGGGACAGGGACCTGAAGGGAAGCATGCTGGGTTCCTGGGTGTTAGCGTCATCCAGGTTTTCTTCGGCCACCAGGGGTGGCGGTGGGCCATTGACCCTTTCAAACCTGAGGTGGGGAGGCCCAGGGAAGGAAGGTCTTACCAGGATTTGCTCCTGGGAGCTGGGAAGGACCCCTGGGTTCAGCCTTTCTGGGTGTCCCGTGTGGGGTCCAGGCACTATTTGCTGACTCCTATGTGTTTCCCTTTGTTGCAAACGGTGGTGGCAGTGACACTTCAAATCAGACCATTATTCCCCCTCTTACCCCCTGAGTGGGTTTGGCCTTGTTTAATCTTGTGTTTGGAATTCTCACTTGGGAAGCAAGCTGAGGTGCTAAGAGGGTTCCCCTGCTCCCCGCCCTCGCAGGCCCCCTCCCGGGCACAGCACACACAGCCCTTTCCTGTCCACTCCGGGGAAGGCCCCCTCCCCTCCCAGGTCCTGGCCAAAGCCTTGGCTGTGCCGTATCCTGCGGTGCGGTGAATGGTGTGGTGAATGGCTTGTCTCAGCTACGGTGACAGTTTCACAGCCCTTCACTCACGGCATGAAAAGGGGGAGGTTATGGAGAGATTCTGGCTGCTCTCTAGCAGCTTCTGAGATTCAGGACTGAGGAAAGTTTGCTACCAGCTCCCCCGACACTGTTCCAAGGACCAGGCCAGCCTATGGAAATGGGATTAGTGGCCGGAAATGCCATTGCTAGCTGCTTGGACCCCCTGCAGGGCAGGTTCTCCTGGGGCACTTTTTCTCCCTGAGTTCTGCAAAGCCTCCCCCACATGGAACACCAACAGCTCAGGTAGATACACAGTCTGAGTCAAGGGCTGGCAACAATGGGTGTATGTATTTGGGGTGGGAGCCCAGTAAGCTATTCCTAGAATTCCTCTTTCTCCAGAGCCCCCTGCAGGGAAAAGGGGGTGGGGCCTGGAGCGCTCTGGCTCCAGTGAGCATGCCCAGCAGTGGTGGGAATGTGAGCTGAGTTCCTCTCTTTTTCTTTAATGATGAGGAAGTGGTTGTAGAAGGAAAGGGAATTCAAGAGTGTCCGGGAAGGAGGCCAGCAAGAGCTGGGGGGCCCTGGCTGGTTGGTTCCGTTAGTTGGAGCGTCGTCCTGTACACCAAAAGGTCACAGGTTCGATTCCTGAACAGGGCACATACCTAGAATACGGTTTTGATCCCTGGTCAGGTGCATACAGGAGGCAACCAATTGATGTTTCCCTCTCACATCCTCACTTCGATGTTCTTTTCTCTTTCTCTCTCTCCCTTCATCTCTTTCTAAAAATCAATAGCACATCTCCTTGGGTAAAGATTTAAAAAAAAGAGAGAGTGGGTGGGACCATGGGGAGGGCCCCAGGGGGCCCCACTGGCTAGAGCCTGGAGGCCAGGTACCCCCAGGGACATTTGTCCAGGGCAAACATGAGCAGGTCCAGGCCGAGAAAGCCCGCCGTGTCGGTTCTTTGTTCTGGATTCTTCCCTGTCTCAGCCTCAGCTGCATCTCAGGACCTCCAGGAAGCCTGGACAGGTTACTGATGACTGGTCGCACCCTCAGAGATTCTCACTCAGATATCTGGGTGGACCTGGGTGTTAATTATTTCCTAAAAGTCCCCGGCGATTCTGAGAGGCAGCCGGGTGGGGACCCCGCTTCGTAGGGACTGGGCCTTGTCTTTGAGCTCCGAGCCACCAGGCCTTCCAGACCCCAGCACAGACCACAGCACAGCCCCCACGCGCCCGGTTCCCGCGTCATGTCACTGAGGACTACGAAGGCCGCTACCGGCCCTTGTCCTCTGCCCGAAGCTCTCGCTGCGCGTGTCTGGGTCAGTGGCCGAGGGACCCTTCACACACCGCCCAGTGTTTCCCGGGCCCCTGACTGTCTACGCTTCCTCTCCCAGATCACCCTGAACGACCGCGCCATCCACGTCAGGCACGACTTCACCCGCGGCGTGAACGTGGACAACGCCGCCCACCCGTGCGTGGCGGGCCCCTGTGCCCCACGGGGGCAGCTGCCGGCCCCGGGAGGAGGGCTACGAGTGTGACTGCCCCCTGGGCTTCGAGGGCCTGCACTGCCAGCAAGGTACGCGGGCTGGGGCCGGGCCGGGGTGGGAGGGGACTGTTGGTGACAGCAGGCCGGCCAGCCCGGTTATTTTCATCAGCGATTTCAGTGACATAGTCGATGGCTAATCACATGTAAACTGCTATACTTATTTAACAATGAAAATGCTGAGGTCCTCCTGTAACAGGAGGTAAACAGCTTCCCACCCGACTGCCCTGGCCCCTTCCCTGAGAATCCCCTCATGGCCCAGCATCCAAAAGTTTAGCCCATAATATAGGGGGGCTTCCAGGACCCCCCTGCATCTGAGGCACCCCCAGAGCCCATCCTGATAGGCTGGTAAATGTTTTGCCTAAACATTTATGAACATTATAGTAAAGAAATCTTACCAAATACAGAAAAATACGAATTGTACTTGGAAAGTATTAATAGACTTCTGTAGAGTGCTATGTTCCCTGCCACCTCAGTCTCCCCTGTGCCTCAGTTTCCTCATTGTGAAGTGAGAATAAAAATAGCAATAGTATCTAATGCAGGGGGTGTGCGGGGTCAATGAGACGATGCATATTCCATGGAAGAATGCCGGGTGGGCACTCAACCAGCACCAGCCATTATTGCTATTGGTGAGAAAAAGAAAAACCCATTTGAGTGCTCGGCTTTTTTTTTTTTATGTATGGAAATGCCACTAGGGCTATCCTTTTTTTAAAAAATATATTTTTATTGATTTCAGAGAGGAAAGGAGTGGGAGAGAGAGAGAGAAACATCAATAATGAGAGAGTCACTGATCGGCTGCCTCCCACACGCCCCCCACTGGGGATCGAGCCCGCAATCCAGGCATGTGCCTCTGACCGGAATCGAACCCGGGACCCTTCAGTCCGCAGGCCGATGCTCTATCCACTGAGCAACACCAGCCAGGGCTAGTGCTTGGCTTCTAACCTGCCCTGTCTGAGAGCTGGAGCAGGGCACAGTACTGGCTGGAGGGAGGCAGGACCGGGGTGTCAGAGGCGGCCTGCCCTCATACGGGCATCACCTTGGGCCATGGGGAGCTTCTTGTTCAGGGGTCAGGATGGCCTCACTGTTTAGGAACTAATTTTTAAAAAGGTGGACAGGCCCAGAGGACATCAGGCACCGCCCAAGTGAAGGCGTGTGCTGTCTTCCTTGTGTGTTTCTGGTTCCTGGTTTTCATCGGACGGAGGGCCTAGAGCAGGGGTCCTCAAACTACGGCCCGCGGGCCACATGCAAATACAAATATTGCATTTGTTCCCGTTTTGTTTTGTTACTTCAAAATAAGATATGTGCAGTGTGCATAGGAATTTGTTCATAGTTTTTTTTTAAACTATAGTCCGGCCCTCCAACGGTCTGAGGGACAGTGAACTGGCCCCCTGTTTAAAAAGTTTGAGGACCCCTGGCCTAGAGGGAAACTGGAAGTTAGGGCAGATGGTTCGGGGTATGGGAGGACAGAGTTGTTTTTCAGGAGTCTTGGAAAGTATGAAAGATGCCAAGTGGCCGGATGGAAGATTCAGTAGTATTATACTTAAATGAATTTTGAAACCTGCACAGCAAATCGTATGAAATATGTGCATTAACATAGCTCACTCTATAATAACCCCCAACAGAAAAGTCCTAGACCCATTTGTGAACGAGCCTGAGGAGAATCCCGATAAGGGAATCCCTGTTTAGCTAACAGCATGTACTTGGCCAGATTCAGTTCCAGAGAGGCCTGTTCACTCAGAGAACTGGGTGTGGCTTTCACGGGTCAGTGTTTGAATCTCGGGGCCTCCCCTCGGGCACAGGCAGGGCAAGCTGGCTCCTGCCTTAAACACCAACGCTAATGGTCAGTGCGTGAAGGCCAGGCTTCCGTGAGCAGTCAGCAGCTTCGGGAATTCGAGGAAGGACAGGGTAATGTGTGATCTTGCTTAACCCTCACTTCCTGCTACAGAACATCAACCATGAAGGTATGAAAAGCTCAGGTGTATAGCTTTGTAACTGTGGGTTCAGTTTCAACGAGAAACACATTTTACCAGAATGAAGGGGCAGATCTCCGCTGAGGGTCTGGGCTACCTGGTGAGGTCCCAGGAGTGGACAGTGGCAGGGGACCTGGGGGGCATTTAGGCCTCTTTCTGCAGCTCACTGGGCTGGAGCCATCAGCTGCCCCCCTTTCACATCGTTACCTCCTTGTGCCTTGAGAAAAAGATGGCCCTCGGGCACCGTGGCAGCTGCTGCCAGTGCTGGTGGGGGGGTGGGGAGTGCACATCGGGGAGGCCCGGCCTGCAAACACCTTCCTCTCCCGTTATGTGGCTTCCGAGGATTAATGGGGCTCTGGGTGCAGCCTAGTGCTGCTCAGAACACGTCTCCCAGGCCCCAGCGGGCAAACAGCGGCACACAGATGGCTGTCATCCTGGGGAAAGCGTCTGGTCCAGTGATGGCGAACCTATGACATGCGTGTCAGAGGTGACAGGCGAACTCATTTTTTTGGTTGATTTTTCTTTGTTAAATGGCATTTAAATATATAAAATAAATATCAAAAATATAAGTCTTATAAAAAATATAAGTCTTTGTTTTACTATGGTTGCAAATATCAAAAAATTTCTATATGTGACACGGCACCAGAGTTAAGTTAGGGTTTTTCAAAATGCTGACACGCCGAGCTCAAAAGGTTCGCCATCACTGGTCTAGTCCCAGGTCAGGATGGCAACGCTGGGAAGTGGGCCACTCTAACTGTTCTGCAAAGATGCAAAAGAACATTCTTAAAGTTTGGGCAAATTCTTAGCTTGAAAGACACGAATAGTTGGAGTCTATCTTGATGGCCAGAGAAAACCCTGCCTAATCCAGCACGGTGGTTCATAGCCTCGTCGATGTAAAGATTCGGGTTTTTTCCAGCCTGAAGACCAGGTCATGCTTCAGAAGCAAGACCCCGGTGTTTGTTCCCCGCGGAAGTTAGGCCCTTCCTTGTACACTGAGCAGTGTGGGGTGAATCTCCAGCATCAGGCCCATTCAGTCCACACCCGGGGGCACCTTCTCCATCAGGAATGTGGTGTGGGGCCCTCCGCGAGTCGGGTTTCTCTAGCCGGTGCAGGGTGTGAGGACAGACAGGTGAATCCACTTGGGACCTGGTCAGGAGACGGGGACTAGGACCCAATATTCGGACAAATCCTAGGGAGGCGCTAGGCCCCCTGACCATCTCGGAGGTCTCGGGAGCCCCCTTGGTCCCTGAGAGGTCAGGGTCAGGAGCAGTAGGGCATGGAGGTCCTCTGAGCCCCAGGGGCCCCCGGGGCACCACGGGCTCCCTGAGGCAGCAGCTGCCGAAATGAGGCTGCTCTTCCCAGTCTCGGGAACCCACTGGCTCTCGGACTTGCAGCCACAATTTCAGGTCCTGAGAAAATCATCAGACGACTTTGGTGGTCGCCTCAGCTTCATCTCGGGGCTCCCCCTCTTAGGTGTCTTCCTGCACCTCAAACCTCAGCACCCTAACCCTGAGCCCCCCTTCTCATCTCACCCGAGGGGTGTCAACAAGGCCTCCCTCCTCAAAACAAATGCTCCCCTGCCTTAGAGATTTCTTCTTCTTTCTACTCATCCAAATGTGCCCATCGGATGTTCCAGTTCCTCACAGCTCTTAGAGCCAAGCAAGTTACTGAGAAGTCAGAGCTGCATTTCCCAGAGTGCATGCAAGAATTTAAGTTCTAAGGAATATTAGTGGCTGTTTTTCACACAGAGACAGACACGCATACATTCACATCCACATAATGGGCGGGAGTGTTCTGTGGTCAAAGAAGTTTGGGGAAACATGGTTAAACAGCTCTCGCTTCTGCAGGACTTCTCAGAGCCTTTGTTATGCCCTGAGTGTCCCAGACACGGGTATAGGGTGCAGCTGTTTTGTCCTGGGTTCTCCCAGCCGATAGCACACAGGCTGCTTGGGGAAGGAATAGGACAGGTCCCTTCATTACTGAGAAGTTTGGACTCAGGCGGTGTAGGACCCTGCTGGCCACTAGATGGGGCTATTTCTCCGTAGCAGGGGAGCTGATGCCGCTCACCAGACACCCATAGCCACTGAGGCCACCCCGGGCTTCAGGCATGCGCTCTTCATGGACGCAAGGTCCCAACACACGGGATCTGGCCTGATCTACATGGACCCACCACACACGCAACACTTGGGACACTTCATGTCGCATTTAGTAGATCCCACGCCATATTGTTGGGTCTGATTTGGATTAATATTCTTCGGTCCCAGTGTATGAAAAATGGTTCCAGCAAGTATAGGCCGTGCTTTACGAAACCCAGGATATGGAAACACAAAGGAAGAAAGGATGCCCACCACCAGGAATTTCTTTCCTGGGGGTGGTTTAGGATTAAACAATGAAACACTGCTGCTGTTCAGCCCAGGAGCTGGTCTTTAGAGTAGAGCAGGTTTTTGTTTGTTTATTTGTGGCCACAGAGTCTGCTTCCTGGAGCTGCCCCAGCCCCGATGGGGAGCCGCCCGGGGCAGCAAGCATGTCCTCGGGTGGACGGCCATATGTCAGGGTGGTGCTGAGCGGAGCCCTGGCTGTGGGGAAAGCTGGGTGACACCCCAGCTCCTCCTGTGACTGCGCGAAGGAGCTAGATGGCAACACCCCAGCTCCTCCCTTCACTCTGTCTAGTCTGCGGGGAATTGCAAGTCCCGGGCGGACAGTGTGCTTGGCCTGGAGGCTGCCGTTCACTGGGGCGGAGCACTTCCATGTGTCCTCGGACGGCACAGGCTTTTCGGTATAAATGTGAGGAAGTGACCAAAACACATGGCAACGGATGCGTCAGCAAGGCTTCGCCACAGGGAAAAGGCAGTGTGACAACATAGACACGAAGGGTCCGGTTAAATGCAATCCTGTTTGCCATATTTAAACACACCACGAAGGGCCCGAGGGCTAGATGGGCACCTCCAGCCCCAGCGTTTGAGGACAGAAGGCACATGTCTACCTACATGTCTGCACTGACTAGTGCGGGTGTGTTGTCGCTGTTTTGTACTCAGTGGTGTCACTTCTGGACGGTTCCCCTGCCCTTCGTTCACCGCCCATGACCAGGGCTCTGGAGTCTTGCAAAGGGGGGCGGGCAGGGGTGGGAACGAGGCTGGTGTTTTCCGCTCTGGAGAGAGAAGAGGCAGCTGGCTGGCTTATCATTCCTTTTCCACACGCAGCCCAGAGCCACGCAAAGTAATAATCACTGACGGACAAGGTAAGTCACTTTTTAGCAGGAGCTGTTACTCCAGGGTTAGCATAAAGGAGGACTGTCGGTTCAAGGTCGGGAGCCCCAGAGGTGTCAGACAACTTATCATTCACGTCTTCTTGGTCCACCGCCACCCCACCCTCCCCCCCATGGGAAGCTGGGGCTGGGAGGCGAGCGGGGCCCTCTGCGAGGCGTCAGAGGGAAACGCGCCGGTTCCCTATCTGCACAGAGAGGGGGGTTTACATGCTTGTGAGATTCTGACTCTCCCTGTTCTGTTTCATGCTGGCACACGGCAGAGTGTGGGAACTACTGTCTCAACAGTAAGTACAGTGAGTCCTACGAGAGACGGAGAGCGTGCTGGGCTGGTGCCAGGCAGGCTTGGCCAGCTGGGGCACGTGCAGGCCACCACACACAGGGGTCCCCGGGGGAGCGGCGTGGGACTTGGGCTTCCCTGAAGGGTGGCGGGCATCCTCTCCCCAGAAGAGCCGCCCTGAGAATGCACTTGAGTCCCCGCTGGGCCTCAGGATGCGCTGAGCTCCTGAGCAGGGGCTTCGCAGGCAGCTGGACGGGCCTCAACAGACCCCTGAGAGGCTCCGTGTGCAGAGCAGACATGTGACAAGCACGTCCTGACCATTTCAAGGAGTCCAGGGGAGCCCTAGCTAGTGGTCATTGGCCCACGTCCATGGCCAATAACAGCAAGGACAGGCCCTGCCTGCACCTCCCACCTGAGGTTTAACCAAACCCAGAGGGGCATGTTGGTCATGGGCAGCCCCGGGAAGACGCCTCCATCTGCCTGGCTATTCTCTCTTCTCCTCCGTTCTCAGCTCCAGGTACCTCCTGCAGTTTCTTCTTTTTAAATATATTTTCATTGATTTCAGAGAGGAAGCAAGAGGGAGAGGGAGATAGAAACATCAATGATGTGAGAGAATCATTGATCGGCTGCCTCCTGCACGCCCCCTACTGGGGATCGAGCCCACAACCTGGGCATGTGCCCTTGACAGAATCGAACCCAGGACCCTTCAGTATGCAGGTCGACGCTCTATCCACTGAGCCAAACCAGCTAGAGCTTCTCCTGCAGTTTCTTGTCTTGTTTCTCCCCTGGCCCTCCATGTCTGCCCTCTGGGTCTGTCCTCTCCGCCCTCTGCCTTTTCCATTCCCCTCTCCTTTCCCTGCCCCGGGGCTGCCCATCCCTGGCGTCCTTTCTTTTCTTGCCTCCCCCTCCTTCTCTCTCTTGGCATTTTCTTTCCCCTCTCCTCACTCTAGCTTGCCCCTTCATCCCCCGCTCCTCAGGGCCTTTTTATTTTGCATCCCACTCTCTTCTCCTCTCTCTCCTTTCCTGCCTTTCCTCCCCCTCCCCCTCCTCCCACTTTAACCGGAAGGTGGGGAGGCTGGTGGAGTTTAACAGATGAGGCTTTCCTCTGTCCCTGGCCCTCATGGGTCCTCTGGGCCCGCAGGCTCCGTCCAGGGCTGCGTTGCTTCAGAGAGCAGTTTCTCAGAAATTACTTTTAAAGCTTTTATTTCTCTTCCTTTGCTTTTCTTGTTTCTTCCCTTTTAAAATTTTTACTTTTAATGAAAAGATTTTGAGGAACATGCTATAGGTGACCTGTCAACATAGGAACTTATTCTTGGGGGCCCAATGCCATTGGGTTTTGGAGTTGGCTGTTATCTCTCTCTTTTAAAAAAAAAAAATGTTTAGCCCAGCTGGCATGGCTCAGTGGTTGAGAATCAACCTATGAACCAGGAGGTCATGGTTCGATTCCCGGTCAGGGCACATGCCTGGGTTACAGGCTCGATCCCCAGTGTGGGGCGTGCAGGAGGCAGCCGATCAGTGATTCACTCTCATCATTGATGTTTCTATCTCTCTTGCCCTCTCCCTTCCTCTCTGAAATCCATACAACTATATATTTAAAAAATAATAAATAAATAAATAATGTTTAGAAGCTACATTTAAACTCTCCTGGTTCTTCGTAGTGTCCAGTAACGATAAATGTCCTGGGTGTAGAATCCTTAGTTCGGTGTCTTTTTTGCACCAACCACATATTTTGTGGAACTCTGATTTGTTTTATAAGCAGGCTTGTTCTTCTTGTTTTGCACATTTGTTTGAAAATGAGATTCATTCTGCCTTAATTCTTTCAACTGTCACTTCGGTATTTTTCTAAAGAGGAAAGAGAGATGCTGTGATCTCTTTGGGTGGCATCTCCTGAATTATCGCTAACCTTTGACACCAAACACAACCCGTAACCTATTCCTGTGCCAACTGCGTGGAGAAGGGAGATTTCTCAGGAAAACAAAGGGAAGGCAAGTTGAGAGGCAGGAGACAGGCTGCTGAGGTCCTGGAACGTGAAGGGTGGGCTGAGGAGCAGAACCGGGAATAGGGGATCAGTCTGGTTCCTGCCCTGCTGCTCTCTTGGCCTCTAACCTCAGGCAGATCCTCGCTGATGTCTGTGCCTCATTTCCTCTTCTAAGAATGGGGATAACCAGCCCTCCCCTTTCTCCAGTCTCCCTGCTGCTTCAGGACATTGTGGTGAAGAGCTTAGGAAGTGCGACACTGGAGGGGATTTGTAAAAACACGTCAGGGCCTCCTGTCTCATCGTTGGCCCATCTCCTGCGGTCATGGCTGAAAGGGTTTTGGGGCAGACTGGCCTCAAATAGGGAAATTTCGGTGGGCTTGTTGGGGGGGTTATTTCCTCTGCCTCCCTTGGAGAACATCTAGGGGTGCCCCCAGCTGCTCCCCACATGGCCCGAGACCGGCTCTCAGGCTTACAAGAACAACTGGGCAGGTTCAAGTTTCAGCATATATCAAGCCCGTCTCAGTAGTGCTGAGGGCATTCACAGTGACGCCAGCCCGGGGGAGGGGACAGCAGGGAGGTGCCGACCCCAGGCCTTCAGGCCAGGCAGCTCCAAACCTGGCCGAGAGGAAGGAGCTGACAAGTTGTTAACTGTCCCGATCCCAGGAGCTGGCCTTCTTGCCCCCCATTTCCCTGCCCGTGGCTGAGTGCTGGGTCAGGAGAGCCACGGCCATTAACTTCCGTTTTCTCTCCTGCCTCAGCCATGACAGAAACCATCGAGATCCCGCAGTTCATCGGCCGCAGCTACCTGACCTACGACCACCCAGACATCCTCAAGAGGTAATAATACGTGTCAACCGGCAACAGGCGCCTTATCTCTCTGGGGGTAGATTTCATAATAGTTTTCCCAAGGCTTTTCCTTATTTTATGAGCCAGAAGATAATTCTCAAAGAAGGCCGTTTAGCCATGGCCTCGGGGGAAAACAACCACACATCATAAACATAGAAACTAGAACAAAACAAAACAAAAAAACAAACTTGAAAGAGGCAGCCTTTCAAACAACCCAAACCCTACCAAGGAGGTTGCCTGGCCTTGGGTTTTCCAGTCCTCACATCTCACAGTGCCAGGGTTATGAGTGATTCCCCAGTCAGGGCAATCGATTTCAGAGAGGAAGAGAGAGAGAGAGAGAGAGAGAGAGAGAGACATCAATGACGAGAGAGAATCATTGATCAGCTGCCTCCTGCATGCCCCTCACTGGGGATTGAGCCTGCAACCCAGGCAGGTGCCCTGACTGAGAATCGAACTGTGACCTCCTGGTTCATAGGTTGATGCTCAACCACTGAGCCACACCGGCTTCATGCTGCTCTTGACCAGGGCCTGACGCTTTGCTGCGAGCTGCAGCAGAGGTCCTGGTGCTCCCACAGCTCCACGGACAGTGTCCTACTTCCCATCTTCAGCAGCAAAGGTCTATGTCCTCCGCAGCCGGCCAGCTCAGCGAGGGCTCCTCAGCTCTCTTCATGTGGACAAGGCACACGGAGGTGCCCAAGTCACCATCCTGGCTGGTAGGCCCTGGTGACTGAGGCTCCAGTACCCCCCCTCCCTCCGGCTCGTTCCCCTCTCCCCCCCTCTTTCCCCGCTGCCAACCCAAGCTCCTGGTGTGGACTAGCCTCTTACGTAACCATGGAAGGCTGGCCCTTGGCAAGTCCTCGACCTGGAGAAGCTCGTCTTTGGTCCTTTCATGTTGCCTCTTCTTTTTTTCTCCCTCCCCTCATTCTCTATAGTTTCGAGTCTGCCATCCCCCACAACACCGCCAGCACCATCCTCCCATTTGTCCTTCCTCTTCAGGTTGACTGTTTCCTAACAGGCTAAGGGGACGCCCATAAGCTAAGAACACCCAGTCTGTCAGGTGGAGAGTGGGTGGCTTTTTCAACGGCACAAAGTAGACAGACATTTTTCTCGGTGCTCTGGATGGACTATTTCGCTGGTGAGCGGAAGCTACTCCACGGGGGCCGGCACTTGCTTCTATTGTCTAGTCCCATAAGGATCATGTAGGTGGTCGTCGTGGAGGCTTAAAGCAAGAGCAATTTCCACATGGAACACCCTCCTCTTTTCTTCAGCGCTTTCTTCCAAAAGGGAAAGAACTTCTCTCCCCCAAAAGTCCGAAGGTGTTGAAGGGGGCCAACTTATCAGCTCCTTGATGATTAAGGCA
>NW_005874063.1:0-17869 GCF_000147115.1 Myotis lucifugus | reverse complement strand
ATCGTAGCTGAAGTTTCTGAAAAAAATCATCCAGTTGTTACAATTAAGTTGATTGCCAGTCTATGTTTTTCATTTAAGAATATAATTTGCCACTTTGTGAATAACTTGTCAATGATGAATGACACTTAAGTTTCCATACATCATTATCATATTCACACAATGCTTTCCCCCCCTGTAACATATCTAACCTTTATTTTGCCAAGCACTTTATGGACAGCAAATTCCCAACAATTCCCAGCCCTAATTAAAGACAGAGGGCAGGATGTTGGCCCATGAACAAATAAAATAAAAGTAATAAACTGGTACAGCTCACTTTTCCTGGGCTTATAATAATGTCATGCAAGTAATGAGACCAAAGGTCTGACTTTGAGGATTCTACATTGAATTGGATTACACATATTTAAAGTCAGGTTTAAACAATGATAATTGAGACAATGAAAAACTAGGGTCTTATAAAAATATAGAAAGTAGAAATTTATAAATTACTTTCATTTGCATTATTATGCCTCTAAAGTCTCATATATAAAGAGTGGACATACAAAATTAACAGATGTCTGTAAGAGAGCTTTTGTCTGAAGTGGTTGCTGCAGTTTGATGATATTCAGAAGGATCTTTGTCATCTGATCATCAGCGTCCCATTGATTTCAGAGTATTATTAAATGTTTTCTTTGTATTGTGCAATGGCAAAAAGTAACAAAAGCACATCAGTTTGAATTTGATATGGAACAAAATACTTCTTTTTCGGCACTAAGTAGTTTTAGTAGCTTAGTTCCAAGGCTACTAGGATGTGTCTTACTAACTCATTGCTGTGTAACAAATCACATCTCTTCCCCTCCCCAACTTAGTGGCTTAAAACAAAAATGTATTGCCTTTTGTAATTCTGTGGGATGAGGGACCCAACTAAGCAGTTCCTCTTCTCCACATTATGTTTGGTGGGACTGCTTTCCTCTGGGGGCTTGGACTGGAATGTCCTAAAGAGCTCACTCACAGGCTTGGCAGTTGATGCTGGTTCTCGAGCAGAGCTGAAGTCATTAATCAGAGACTTCAGTTTTCTTCCGCATTGGTTCTACATGTGGCTTAGGCTTCTAGAACTGCTGGGGCAGTTCAAGAATTAACCATTGAAGAGGAAGAGGGTGGAAGCTGCCAGTCCTATTAAGTCCTGGTGTCACTTAATGCCCAGGCTGTAATGTCAACCAACATTCTGTTCATCAGAACAGCCATCTGCTAGCCAAAATTCAAGGGGAGGAAAACTAAGTTCTATTTCTTGAATTGAGGAATGACATCTATGTTCAGACAGGTGAGGAATTGGCCAACTTTGGAGACCAACTACCACAGATTCATGTACTAAAGTCTCAATCTCTCTCATACTAGCTCTTCAACTTATTTAACTTTCCCATTCTTCATTTGCTCTACCCTTAAAATGGAAAGGATGCTTAATTGAGGCATACTTGTTGAATACTTACCATGTGTTAGGCGCAACTGGATATTGTGAGAATATAAGCTCACTAGTAAAGATGACATAAAATGATATGGTTTGAATATCTAAATTATTAAAGCTACAGTTCTCAAAAATGTGGACTTCTTAACAATCCCCTATGTATTTCAGAGGATTCTCAGGGAAAGCTTCATGGATGCCCCAGGACGAGCCTGCTGCCCTGTTCCTCTCTTCTCATTTTGCCATCACATTCCTGCATTTACAGAAGGTTATCTGCTAGATGTGGTTTTCTTCTCTGGCCGTGGAAACAAATAATCCACCTAGTTTTTCACAGCACAACTCACACTGGGAAATAACATTTATCAAGAATTCAAAACAGTTTAATGTTAAGGTAAGTGTGACATACATGTAGTGAGGGGCCATCCTTAAGTCCAATATAACAGAACTCTCAAGCAAACCATTGCCTAACTGTACACAGGTATTTACATTCTGGGCCCTGGCTCATCTCACATCAAAGAAAATATACATTATCTCTATGTCCAGAAGACTGGGCCCAACTTTACTTCTTTCCCAGAGACAGGAGGCTATTCCTAAACTGCTGACTCTCCTAGAGTCCAAGTTCCAGCTCATTTGCTGCCACTTAACTTATTTTCAGAATGATTGGCAGTAAAAGTGCCCCTTACTTTAGAGTGTAGTGTCCACTTCCATGAATATGGTGTGGTTTGTGTCACACTAAGAGTATGCAGCAATTTCAATAACTGACAAGGCATTGCCCAATTCAGATATGTTGTATTCAATCATACCTTATGTGAGATACCTCATTCTGGCTCCTTTAATTTCCTTTCAAACAGTGGAACTTTAAGTGAAAATCTGATCTGATTATCTGGCCTGACTAAGTCTGGTCTAGGCCGCTTATAAAAAGAAAGCAACTGGTTAATCCAAAGCTTGCTTTCTTGTTTGTTGTTGTAGTTGTAGTTGTTGTTGTTGTTGTTGTTGTTGTTGTTGTTGCTGTTGTTGTTGTTGTTGTTGTTGTTCTTCTTCTTCTTCTTCTTCTTCTTCTTCTTCTTCTTCTTCTTCTTCTTCTCTCTCTCTCTCTCTCTCTCTCTCTCTCTCTCTCTCTCTCTCTCTCTCTCCCCCCTAGTAAACAGCCCAACAGCCCACTTCTCATTTAACAGATAAGTCTCTTAATTTCATTTACTTTAGGGATTTCAGAAAATAATTTAAGTACTTACCTATATCCCTAATATTTATAGATCTTAAACACTGGATCATCCAAGTTGTTCTTCCCAGAAAAAAAAGAAAGGTGTTCCCCCCGCCTCTGCCTCCCAACATCAATTTCCAGCCAATAAGGCAGAAACTGCTTATAACCCCCACCTGGCAGTTTTCTAACTTCAAAATCTTAAGCTCCAATCTCCACTGGGCACCTATTTACAAGGATAAAATGAAGTAATAGAATAAGAAATCCCTCAGCATTCTTAGGAAGAAACAGTGATATACAAATCCAAGGCAGTTTTATTATTCTCTGTTCCACAACACTGAATTCACTTTCTCAGTAAGAAGCCTTTTCTATCATCCTCTTTTTTTCTACATTCTTTCTCAAAGCAGAGCTTATCTTTTTTATACTCTTTTTATAGATATATTATGTCATTATTGCTAAGAGCAAACTAAAAGAACCTGGATGTTGGAGATGTTTCTGTACTCTTAAGAGAATGCTAAGCTACCCACTGTGAGAGAAGGAGTCCTGCTGTTATAGCTCCCCATGTGGAGAGATGACCATGGTAATTGTGTGGGCTCTGCACTGTCAGGAGTTGGACAGGACCTAGAAAAAACATTAGGGGCTCTGAGAGGTGCAACTGGGCTAAGAAAATACCTCCAATAACCAGAGCGAAGGGTTTGAAATTCAGACTATTATCTCTTCCCCATGATTTTTAAAAGAGATTTAAAATCAGACTACTAAAACACACAAACTGTAATTCTAGCCTGGACACTCTTTGATCTAAGACAGGGTTGATGACTAATTACTCAGAGTTCTAAGTGATTTGAATTTTCTACTCCAGAGCTAGCCAAAGATTAAATCTCAAACTTGCTTGATATTTTATTATACAATTATTCTGACACAAAATAACTGTAGAAAACCATATAACAAACTCCACTATGAATTTCGTATTCAGTTGTATTTACTGTTTTTCATTTTTTATTAGCTCTTGAAGTACATGACTTTAGATCTATTATACACACATTTATCACTCTTCCTTTATAATTTGCATTTTTGTGTTTTGTTTAGGGAAATATTTTCTTACCTCAAAGCCATAAAGCTGTCCTTTTATATTTTTCCCAAAGAATTTAAAGTTTACTTTTTGCAACATATTTTTATACCTATAGAAATGCATGTTTATCTTGTGAAGAAAGGTCACCTTTTTATTCTCAAGCCACAGGAGGTAGCCAATTTTCCAAGCCCATATATGGAATGGTGCATATTTTCCAATTTGATATTTGTGAAATAAAAAATATACTGAAAATTTAAGATTATTTTATCCTATAGGCTATAAGAGTTGAAAGAAATTTAATTAATGAGGAGCATCTCAAAGTAAAGAGAGTGAACAAAAGAGTCATCTGCAAATTTCAGGAAGTCATGAGGAAGAAAACAGAATGGTCTTATTTGGAGCTATGGAAGGGCGTATTTAAGGCTCACTATGTCCTAGAACATAAAAGTGTAGGGGGATTTCAGACACAAAATGGTAGGGTGGGCACTTAGCAACCATTGCTACTTTGTACAGGGCTCAGATCAAAGTGAACATTGGCACTTTTAATAAAATCCCTTATAGCAAGTTGTTTTGTTTTGTTTTTAATTTTACTTTATCTTATTTTTTGTATTTATGTAGAACTGGAATTAAATTTTATGTAAATTATATTAGGTTCAGGTGTACAATATAGTGAGTGATTTGACATTTTTATACATTATGATGTGAACACCACACTAATTCTATAAGTTTTCTATAAGACTCTTTCTAGGTTATCAATCACTCTATTCATGTGTCAATATTGGCCTTTCTTAATTATAATAGTTTTATAACCATTTTTAATATCTCATAATGTGAGGACAATGGCCTTGTTATTTCTCTTTAAAATCATTTTGGCTCCTCCTGTTTCTTTGACAAGTTCCAAGAAAACCAGTTGTGACATTTATTGGTATTACATTGAATTTAAAGATTAATATTGGGAATGGTGACAACTTTTTCACATTAATATTTTTCCACACATTAATTTGGCTTATTTTTCTATTAAGTTTGTTGTCATATATTTCAACTAAAGCCCCATCACAACGTGTTTATTTCTCATTTTTAATGAAAAACAAAATGAAAATGTTAATTAGTTACATTTTGTTAAATTTAGATTGTGGTACATTTAGATTTATATTAAGAGCATATTTTTGACTACAAAGGTAATATTGACTACTTGTAGAAATTGTGGAAAAAAGGGAAAATAGTAAAGAAGAAAATATCCATTGTTAATATTTTATACATTTTCTTTAAAGATCCTCATATTGAATATATCTATATATGACCACACTGGAATCACAATTACATGTGTAATTTTATATTCTTCTTTGTTGACATAACATTACAAAGTTTAAACAAACCAATATTATACCATTATGTAGATTTACATTAATTACTATAATCATTTTCATTGTATTGGACATTTCAGTTGTATTTAATTCTTGGTTTCATAAAAAATATGTTTTCAGAATATCTGTATAATAAATCTTGCTAACTCTGCTTAATTTCTTAAGACAGAGGTCAGCAAACTATGGCTTGTGGCCTGTTTTTGTAATTAACATTTTATCAGAGCTCGGCCATGCTCATTTGTTTATGTTTGTCTATGGCAACTTGCATGTTACAACAGAGTTGAAGAGTTGTGTTAGAGACCATATGGCCCACAAAACCTAACATTACTCACTGGCCCTTTACAGAAAAAGATAGCTGACTCCTACTTTAGGGTAAGATCCTACACATACAATATCTTGGTCTAGGTATATGCATACCTTTATAAAGTTAATAAATTTTCTTTCTGAAGTTCGAAAGTTTGGCAATATTGTATGAGTGCCTGTCTCAAAACACAATTACCAGGACTGAACAGTTAATTTTTAAACTTATGAGGCACATTTTATTTTGCCCGCCCCACCTCGTCCCAGTGGATTTCTCAAAAATTAGGATTCACCTGGCCTAGGGGGTTCAGTGGTTGAGCATTGACCTATGAACCAGGAGGTCATGGTTTGGATTGGTCAGAGCACATGCCCGAGTTGTGAGTTCAATCAGCTGTGTGGAGCCTGTAGGAGGCAGCCAATCAATGATTCTCTCTCATCATTTATGTTTCTATGTCTCTCTCCCTTTTCCTTACTCTTTGACATCAATAAAAATATATAAAATTATGATTCAAATAATGAATTCATATGTTAAAAAACAAACTGATATTTACTTCCTGCAAGATATATTTTGATAAAATTTTTATATCACAATATTGACTTGCGCTTTGGCCATCCACAAGTAGGTGTTCCTTGGGCATTCCAGTGAAATCACTGAAATGTCAGATGATGCTTGAAGTATTTGATAGCAGTCAAGGGGATAATTATTCATGAGAATACTGAGGCTGTTTGAATATCACCCTTCTATACAACAAAATTATTGAGAAGATGGTGTATGTATGATATTCTGCTACAAATGACAGCCAACATATTCTTTAGAGAAGAAACTACATCAAGGAGGAAGATATCCTCTTTGCTTACCCATTTCATTTTATGATCATGTTTAAATTTATAATTTACTTGTTAGTGCTTACTGTCAATTTTTAAAAATTAATAAATTAGCAATATTTTAAAGGATTACATGTATTTAATATGTATTTATAACCATATTAAAGTGTGCTAATTATTGGTTAATTTGTCTCATGTGTGAGGATGAAGGGCTATGATTGGGATTTTTAGAGAAGATAAATGCTTTTGGTATTTGGCCTCTTGCTTTTTGTCATGAGATGAGATAAATCCTTTCTACAACTTATTTGAACTTTAGCCATAATATTTATTCATGAAAGTGATTCTCAGAATGTGAGGTTTTAGTGAGGATATGACATATTAAAGAGAAATTGTGTATCATGTGTCAGAGTGATGGGAAAATGAGTATTCAGATATATTGGGAATTCCATACTGGACTGATACTGAAATTCCAGTCTGGCACCAAGTTACTTCCCACCAGGATTACCCCTTTCTGCAATTCTTTTTCCACCCTGGACTTGAAGAACAGGAAACTTTGTTGATCATGTAAATGCTTTTCTAAAGACAATGCTAGCCCTAACCGGTTTGGCTCAGTGGATAGAGCATCGGCCTGTGGACTGAAAGGTCCCAGGTTCGATTCTGGTCAAGGGCATGTACCTTGGTTGCGGGACATCCCCAGTAGGAGGTGTGCAGGAGGCAGCTGATCGATGTTTCTCTCTCATCGATGTTAATAACTCTCTATCCCTCTCCCTTCCTCTCTGTAAAAAATCAATAAAATCTTACCTAATAATAGACAAACATGTAAATTAACCATTCCTCTGCTACGCTCACCAGCCAACCAGGAGAGTATGCAAATTAACCCAATGAAGATGGCAGTTAATTTGCATATGTAGGACCAAGTGGCAGAGCGAAGACTGGAGGCTCTGTCCAGAGTGAAGGCCTGGGTCCCGGGTGCCGGAGGAAAATCGGTGCCGGCAGCCAGGGGAAGGGAAGGCCTATTGCACGAATCTCTTCATGCAACGGGCCTCCAATATATATAAAAATGACAATGCTAAATGACGTTCATGTGTGAGCTGTGAAAGATGGCTAAAGGACAGTCATGGTGCTGAGAAGCAGAAGTTCTCTGCCTCAGTGGTTAGCCACGGGTTTGGGTTTTGATTTCACCCACCAGAAAACCCTGATAATCTCCCTCAACAGTGTGCTTTAACATGAGCATGGGGATGGAAATAATTTCTGTCAGAATCACAGCCTCCCCTGCTGGCTAATTTATGCAGGTTTCCTTAGGTCTATGAAAGGAAGATCTCTGGAATCCAGCCCCAACAATCTATATAATTTTACCAATGTCCCACATAATTTTTATGTAGACAGAGACCTACTGATAAAGAACTGTTTTCCACATCCTTCCTTATTTGGGGACTCAGGCTTTTGAACCTGATAGAAAATTGTGAGATTCTTGTACATATCTCATTTTCACCATGTGTAAAATAAGAATCTGTGATATACTTAATATGCGGAACATATACAGAATATACTTAATATCCCATGTCATTTAGTGGAAAACACTGGGGCTGTTGATTCAAATGACAGTTTTGAATTCTCATTCAGTTTTCCAAATCTGTTTCTTCAGCAGTAAAATGACACTAGAATTTAAGTCCAGGGCCATGTCTAAAATATATTTTTATTTCAAGGTTTCTAGATAGTGTCCTTTTGTTTATTACCCTGAACAAATTGATTCACACACACACATACACACCTTGTACATATGAACCAATCTGGGCCCATTCAGTCAGGTACACACAGAGGCATAAATGCCTCTTTAAAAATTCAATCTGAAGAATGCAGGAATAAGAGTGTTACCACAGCATGAGCTTCGCTAGTTTGATCTTTGTAAGTTTACAAGAAACTGGAGACTTAGGTAAATGTCCTATTTGCTCTGGAGGTCCTATGAGACCAGTTATTTCTTATCCTTCATTCTTGAGGAAAATCACTTATAAGGCCTTCCTGTGAGCTTTAGTTTTGGAAATGAAACAAGGAAAAGGAACCCAGAAACAAATTGACAAGAATATCCCCTACATTAAGAAAATCTTGGATAATAATTTTGAAACATATATGCTGGGTGGGTGGGGAGGAAGCTTTTCCATTTCCTAATTACTAGATGAGCACAGTTGGCTCTCACCAGCAGTTGCTAGGGCTCTAGCCCACCACTGACTGACTCATATCTTTGCCCACCAAAGTAGACAAATATAGCTCAGCACAGATGAGCTCTAAGAATAAATATGCCTTTACATCTTGACTTTTCAGGTTACTGTGATATTTCACAATATCCTCATTATTAAGTCAAGAAGTCTTCTAGAATACATTGTCAGAAAAACCATTTCCTCAGTGAATGATATCTTTGAACTGTGACATCATATATGCCTCAAAACTGTCTCACTGAAACGTCCACAAAGGTAATCTGACCTCAAAAAGTATATAATACCTTTTTGCCAAACTGTGGGAGAGCACAAGCGTCTGCAAAAGCATCTGAGGGTCTGGCCTTTCCCCAGAGGTTGGTTCTTTTGCTACACACCTCCTTATTCTGTGCAGATCTTTTAAGCTCTACCCACTGGTGATAGAAGTGGACCACTAGCTAAGAGAGAGAAAAACACCTAATTTGAATGTTCTTCTCCTCTACCTTCTCACCTCCTTCATCCTCTGATGTCCTATATCCTTCTTTTTCTCTTTCTCCTTCACTCTTTGTCTCTCTAACTCTGTCATTCAGTTTATTCTTCCTCTAGAGGCCTGGTGCATGGGCTTGTGCACATTGAAAGGAAATTAATTAGAAGAAATATTTTAGAGGCCGGGGAGGGACTACAGGAGATTGGCTGGCCTGGGAGAAACTGCTGGAGGTGATTGGAGTCCTGATTGGCTGAACCCCAGCAGCAAGCTAACTTACTGGTCAGAGTGTCTGCCCCCTGGTGGTCAGTGCACATCATAGAGACTGGTTGAATGGTCGAATGAATAGTAAGACACTTAGCATATTAGGCTTTTATTATATAGAATTATTTTTTCTTATTATCTTTCAAATACATATATTAAACTCCAGAAATGATGCTTTTCACAGAATTTGATCATAGTAAATATTGACATAAATATGTGTATAAATAAATGGTGATATGGATCTGTCATGTGAGGAACAAGTGTTTCTTTGTCTCTGAGTTGCTAGCACAGTCACTCAAAAATACTCTGCTGCAAGTTCAAGCAAACTACGATCTTCATATGGAATGATTTGCCGAGATGGGTTGGCTACTTTCATGACTTGATGTGGTCCTTCAAATTGACCTGACAAAATAGATCAAGTTATTAGTATTTTAGAAAAATATACTTTCCTACCTTTCAAACTCCTTATAAAGTTCAGATCATTGAGCCATATATATTTTTAAACATTTCAGTATTTAAACTTTAAATTCTCTTTAAGTTAGAATTTAAACATGGTTGCTTATACTATTTAATCTCATTATCCTACTCATTTTTATGTCTTACATCCTTTTGATCCTGTCTTTTTTTATATTTAAATTTATCTTTTTCTTGAAAGTTATACAAATGTACCCTCCCCGCCATTGACCTTTTTTAGTTCACCCCCCCCCCCTGCCCCAGGCCTTCCCCACACTGTTTTCTGTGTCCATGGGTGTTCCTATTTTTTAGTGAGAGGGTAAGATACCTAGGTTAACTAAGGATATTAGCATAAAAGGTGATTCTGGTTCTACCAAACAGATGTTTTAAAAATTTTATTTGAACATTGGCCAGTTTTATTTGAACATTGGCTAGTTATTCTGACACTCATAAGGCCAAAAGCAGCACATTTCTGTGATGGTTCTTGATGTGTAAATGTGTTAAGGCTGAACTACAATGCTCCATGCCCTTGGCCTGGGGAGATACTATGATGATATGATTTGATACTAGAGATAATCTCTTGTGAGAGCTGGAGCAGGGAAAGGAGGCAGTGGCCATTTTGAATCACACTCATACCTTCCCACAGTTATTCAATCCAACACTAATCTAGATACTGCAGTGACAGGATTTTGCAGAAGTAATTAAAATCTCTAATCAGTTAATCAAAAGGAAAATTATCCTGGGTGATCCTGATTAATCAGCTAAAAGGCTTTCAAAAGAGGACAAAGGCCTTTGCTAAGATCAGAGATTCCAAAGAGCCGCTGAGTCAGCAGTTTTTCTGCCTTCTCCTGTGGATCTTCCTTCCTCACTGCCTCTGGACAACAAAATTCAGATCACATACAGGGGTTTGCAGCTTAATTATCGTCTTCCCTTTCTGACTGCCTGCCCCACAAACTTTGGATTTGCTTAGTCAGCCTCCACAACTGTATAAGCCGATTCCTGGCAATACATTTCTGTATATTAATCTGCTTATTTGGTTTCTCAGCTTGAACCCTGACTGATACAATGCCAAAAACCAAAAACCTGAAACTTGAACTTCTACCAGAGAATGCTGCTAAGATAAAGCACATGAAAGTTGTTATTTTAAAGTTTAAGCACTAAGACATTGAATTTGTATAAAAATTAAGAATTGTTTTCTATTCTACATATGAGAGAGCTTATATGGTTCTTGTACTTTTCAGACTGGTTTATTTTGTTTAGTGTGATATTCTCAAGATCCATAGATATTATTGCAATGGCAGGACTTCATTTTTCTTATGGCTGAGTAGTATATTTATACTAGTGGCCCAGTGCACGAATTCGTGCACATTGGAAGGAAATTAATTAGAAGAAATATTTTAATATTGCTAGTCACTCTGTATAAATGAAGTGTCAGAGATGAAAGAAAATCAGTAAAATGTATATAAAAATATTATGTAAATTGATTAATAAATCAACAATAACAACATGATATAACAACAACAAAGACATACTATGAAAACAACAAAAATATGATATAAAAACAATAAAAACAACATTGATAAAAACAATGACTGATAAATTGATTAAACTTATTCTAATATCTCCCTGTATACCACATTAAGAGTAAAAACACTTTCAGAGTGCTTGACTAATTTCCCTTGTGATGAAGTATTTACAACTTTATTGTCACACACTCTTCAAACTCGAGAGTAAGCAACATATAACTGACCATGTCTGAAAATGGGTTAAGGTAGGAATATTTCTACTCTGTTTAGAGTTTGTCCTTGTGATTTATTAATAGTCATCGCAAATGCTGGCATCATGGGAAACTGTCCTTGAATTAATTTAAATGGGAGGACAGTGTCAGATGGGGACAAATCAATTCTTGGAATCAGAACAACCTCTTCTTCCACAGATCCTGTTAATACTTCAGCTTTGATTATGTTAGGTTTCAATCTTTCGATAATAAATCTAGCACCATTACAAAGACCCCATTTACTATTAAGATATCTCAGTAGCATGATGATTGCACTTACTTTCAATTTTAATTTATGACATGGCATTCCTGAAGGAGTAATACTGGTAAAAAATTTGATGGGAAAATCTTCCTTTTCGGCATCATCTGTTGAATCAATGGAATCATCACTCAAATAGGTGTGAAAATCTCCATCTAGTATATCAGAAATTTATTTCTTTCACCTTCAGAGGTACGTTGGTCTTCAGATACATTCTATGGAAGACGTTGGCTTCTTTTGGCTTCAGAGGTATGTTATGCCAATAGTTGGTCTTCAGACACATTTTGTTGATGACATTGCTTTCTTTCAGATTCAGAATGTCAACAAAAACAACCACATTCATGATTGAGAATGACAGATAGAAACACACACGTGTGATTGGCACCAGCAAGAGCTTTATATGTATTGTGCATGTGTGAGTCAATGTTTGTTTTTAAATTGCCAGTGCTTGTCATAGGTACCGGCTGGCCAATCAGTTGGCCGGTCAGATGGACAGACAGTTGGTCACTTAGCCTTTTATATATACAAATATATATGTACCACATCTTTATACAATTATCCTGATTTCACTCATCTGTGGGATACAAAACAGAAAGCAACAAACAAATAAATAAGAAACCTTATAGGCACAAACAACAGTATGGTGGTTACCAGAGAGGAATGGGTTGAGGAAGATTGAATAGGGTAAAGTGGGTCAGATATATGGTGATGGAAGGAGACTAGGCTTTGGGTGGCAGGCACACAGTATACAAATGATTCATTATAGAATTGTACACTTAAAACATATAATCTTATTAATCAATGTCACCTCAGTAAAGTTAATAAAATATAAAACATAAAAAGTATGGTTTATTTTGGACAGAATGTTCTATTAGAATAGAGGTGAAGTATGAAAAATTGGAATAAGTATCACTTGGGCTTATAGTCAGTTCATGAAAAATAAAATAAAACAGAAAAATTATATATTTTATTTTGAAAAATTGAGTAAATGTGTTAAGTAAACAATACATTTAGATAAACATTTCCATAATACAAATGTTTTGAGATTCTGCATATCAGAATTTTAAAAGCTCTAAGGTATAATACGTTTGCTATAATATGTTCACATTAATGATATTTTGCTGTAGGTAATCACTTGCTACTCAGCAAATGTGTGTTTGGCTTCTTCTTATCGAGGTGATCCATTGTTGAAGAAGAGAAGAGGGACAGAGATATAAGACCAAATCATTATTTATTTTTCTTATAGTATATGATCTCTGAATTAGGAAAATGGATTATGTTCAATTAAATAGCACCATCTATTTGATATTTTTGCAGCCTTTACGTAAGATTTGTGTATACAAATGCTCATTGATGAACCAGGAACCCCAAATTCCTAACAATCAAGATAGAATTCAAGAACAATAATTTGGATTCATTGATGTTGTAACTTAGCGGAGAACAATTAAAAAACACACACAATTGATTACGCATCTACTAGGGTCAGACTTTATTCTGATACAATAGGAAACATAAAGATTAGAAGCATGGTTTCTCATTTTTAAAAAAGTATAATCTAAAACTTTTTAGTTCTCATTTACAAATCCAGAAAATTTTATATTTCTCTATAGCTAATCAATTTCTTATTTTTATGCAATCTTCTAAGTAATGAAGTGAGGGGAATAATACAGTCATTGCACTAGAGGAATTTACATTTTAGAAATAAATAATATAATCATTAATTTAGATCATAGGAGAGATTATTAGGGATTGTAATTAAATATATATAATTCTCATTAATATATGACATAACACAATCGTAACTAAATATATGTAGTGTTTACTAGTGTATTAACACGATTATATAGACGTAATTCTTTTTTTTAATATGCATCTTTGTTTATTGATTTCAGAGAGGAAGTGAGAGGGAGAGCGAGATAGAAACATCAATGATGAGAGAGAATCATTAATCAGCTGCCTCCTGCACACCCCCTACTGGGGATTGAGCCTTCAACCCCGGCATGTGCCCTTGACTGGAATCAAGCCCGGGACTCTTCAGTCTGCAGGCCGATGCTCTATCCACCGAGCCAAACCAGCTAGGGCTATATAGATGTAATTCTTGGCAGAATAGGAACTTTAGATTATAGTTCCCTTTCATTCTATAACTGCTTAACTAAAATCTAGCCTCTTATATTATTTTATGGAAGCTCTTTAATTTTCAAAAGCTCTTAATCCTTAGTTATCTAAAAACTGGTTGCAGGCGCCCTTATAAATATATTCTGGTTACCAACTTTTGTAAATGTATGTTTGTTTGTTTGTTTGTTTGTTTGTTTATTTATTTATTTATGTTTTTACCTAATAAGTGCTAAAACTTATTCTAAAATTCAACATTTCAGCATTGAAAGACTTAATGCTGGTTACAGGAGCCATCATATTTTCTATTATTTCCTCTCAAGTGAATCACTTGTGATACATAGATAACTTGGTGGTTTTTATTCCTGAAATTGTCTTGCCTGGAATTTGTTCAGCTGAATCTCATTTAATATACAGTTATTGTGAATGTATTTCTAACAATTCTGTTTTTACTGCTTGCCTAGACCAGGGATTAGCAAACACTATGGCCCAAGGACTAAATCCAGCTCAACACTTATTTTTATAAATAAAGTTTTATTAGAGAATAGTGACCCCCTCTCATTTATGTTTTTTTTTTTTGTTTGTTTGTTTTCTGGCTGCTTTCACAGTATAGCTTGAAGACTTGAGTAGTTGTGACAGAAACCATATAACCTGTGTGGCAGGCAGAATTCTCACATGGCCTCCCAGGGTGCCCTGCTCTAATTCTCAGGACTGTGCATACTGAGCCTGCCTGGCCCAAACTGCAGCTCACCTTCTCCCTTCCACAGGTTTTGATCCATGTAGCACTCCCTAGTCGGCTTCCTAGAGGACATAGCCTTCATCACAGAGATTGATCATCAAAACTCGCTTATTTTCAAGGGTCTAGGTTGGGCCTCCTCCAACCCTGTTATCTCTGTTACTTGCAAATGAGTGACAGATTCTTTGCCATTAATAGGAATATAGTGCTTTACTGTGGATGTCTTCCATTTTTCTCCAATCGCTTTCTTTTGTGAGTTGATTTCTTATTTAGAATAATTCAGTATGCTGGTGTAAGTAAGATTGTAGTACCCTGAATCTTGCACACTTTGGGGTGACAGTTGGGGCCTCCTTAAGAAAAAGTCCTTGTAGGTGAGAGGCCCAGAATGTTAAACTCCATTCTAAATCCTCCCCTACTACAGCTTGAGGTTTGAAAGAAACCAGAATTAGCTCTTTCTTATGTCGGCCTTTTAATATTTTTACAAAGTTACATTCTTGAAAGAGTTCTGATTTGGAATCAGAAAGCATTAATTTGGGTATAGAATCAGACCGACTTTAGTTGAATTCAGACCCTTCTACACTAGCTGTGCAATCCTGGACAAATTATATAACTTCACTGAATCCAATTTCTTCAACTGTAAAATGAAGACACTGATATCTACCTCATAGTTTTCCTGTGAGTGTTAAATGGAGAAAGAGTGTACAAAACCCCATAGCACACTGCCTAGCATGTTTTCTATAAAATATTAGTTATTATAATTGTTAATGTCATTAGAATTATTATTATTAATGTCAACCCATCTCAATCCTTGCTTCAAAATCCATCAATACTCTCCATGTTGTTGAGAATGAAATCCACATTCATACCATGCCTCATAGCGCCCCATGGGGTCTAGCCCCTGACTGTCTCTGAGCCCTGTCTTTGCCATTTTCACTCAGTTTCAGACACACTGGCTTCCCTGGGGTTCCTTGAATGTAGCAAACTTTGTCTACCTCAGGGCACTTCCTGATGGCTGTTCCTGGGTATGGTATTCTCATTTTCCCTCCATTAACTTAGCTAATTGCTACTTATCCCCTCAGTTAGTGCTTAAACTTAGGTTTAAGGAGCAAAGCTTTTTATCTCCCTACCACTGTGACCATCCCTTCAGGTTTAGATAATACTCTGTGATAATTTCTCAACTCAGTCTTTATCCTAGCTTCAAAGCATTTATTATTGGATTATTTGATTAAAGTAGGATGTAACTTCCATGATAGCAGGGGCTTTGCTTTATTCTGCATATCCCCAAACCTACACTAGTCCTTGTTCATAGTGGGCATTAAATGAATACTTAATTCAGTAAATACTCCCATGCCTCATTAGACTGAAACCTTTTTGAAAGCAAGCAGTGTGTTATTTTACAGCCTAGTGCTTCACACAATGCCTGACATGTATTAGGATTTCAATAAATATTGAATAAATGAATAAATAAATTGTTCTATAGTTTTCTCTGATTAGGTAAATAATATATAAGTAATTAGATAGGACCAGCTGTCATGGCTCAGTGGTTAAGTGTCAACCTATGAACCAGGAAGTCACAGTTCGATTCCTGGTCAGGGCACATGCCCAGGTTGCGGGCGTGTAGGAAGAGGCAATCAATGATTCTCTCTCATCATTGATGTTTCTAACTCTCTCTCCCTCTCCCTTCCTCTCTGAAATCAATAAAAATATATTTTAAAAAATTAGATAATAAGAAAAGCTATAAAATGTACATTAAATAGTAAAACTTTTATGATATTTGTGTCAGAGAACTAGCTTGCTTTCTGGACAGGGCCTTAAGGCTGTGATGATCAGGAGGAATTATTTTTTACCACATCAGGGGGACCTTCCTGTTGTCCATACTAATGAAGTTAAGCATTTTTTAAGGCTTACTTGTCACACATATATTTAATCTTTTGTCTGATTGCCTGATTATGTACATGGCCTATTATTCTATACTAGAGGCCGGTGCATAAAATTCGTGCACAGTTAGGGTCCCTAGGCATGGCCGGCAATCATGGCCAATTGGGGCCTTCCTTCCCCGGCTGCCGGCTGCCAAATAGGGCCTTCCTTCATTTCATGCCACCCCCTGATGGTCAGAACACATCGTAGCAAGCGATCGAACTCCCAGTCTCCCAGTCAAACTCCCAATGGAACAATTTGCATATTAGCCATATATATATATATATATATATATTATATAGATAGCTTTTATTTCCCTGCGGATTTATAAATATATCTTATATAACTATCCCTCTACCCAATTTGCATACCAGCTTTTAAACTTGGAGATGGTTTTATTTTACCTCTGCTACAATCTATGGACATTCTCATTAATTTTTCTTTTATATATTAAAAAAATGGTAATGAATGATTCTGTTGGACATTCAAGATAAAAATTTATTGTCTTATATATTAAAGACATTAAACTTGTGATTATAAAGTTTATTATAGAAATGTTTCTAGATTGTTTTTGTCTTGTTTTGTCACGTGGAAAATTTAAGTAGCCAAGTATATCACTTTTAATTTTACATATATTGACGTTTAACATTGATGTCATGCTAAGGGAGATTTCTTACATAGATACAGGTATGTGTTGTTGTTTTTTTTTTGGCTTCATGCTGCAATCACTTTGTAACTAAGAATAATTAATGCGTTTATTTTATAATTATTTTTATCCTCACTGGTGCATGCATCTAACCCCCTTAGTTGCATTTTAAATATATTGAATAAGAATTCAGTTTTGGGGGGATAGAATAAGCAGTTATAAAATTATGCATCAAAGAGTCAGATTACATGTGCCTGTAGTTGGCAACATTACATCTGATAAAGGTCAGGAGCTTTAGAATCAAATATACTCTCAGCTTTTTGGTGGCAGGGACCGGTCTTATGAATCTTTGTAACCTTGTACCTGGGACAGTGTCAGACACAGAGAAACGCCATTTGTTGGATGAATGAATTACTTGAGAATCTATTCAAGCCTGACAACTTATGAGCCATAGAAAAATAACCAAGTTATTTAATTTTTTCAATGGTGCGTTTTCTCATAAGAAAAATTTCAATGGCAATAGTGTCTTTTTAAGGCCTTGGAAGCATTACAGTAAATAATTTAGAGAAGAGTCTGAAACATGGTAGACAGCTATAAACAGCAGTTATTATCACCTAATTCCATGCTTACTTGTTAGTTTGGGTTCTAGAAAGGATTTTAGAGGATTCAGTAAAACTTAAGCTGAGTTATGAAAGAATAAAACCGGTTTAGGCATCCTTCAGTGTACTTAGAGGTTTTGATAGGAAGTTGTACAGCTGTTTTTATGCTTGATATTGAAGCTAGATTTGGGAAAATAAAATAAAATGCTTTAGAGAATCTTATTCTGACAGAAATGATGATTTAA
>NW_005874062.1:0-17870 GCF_000147115.1 Myotis lucifugus | reverse complement strand
ACACCTTCATACTTTTTGTATTCAAGCCAACATTTCCTAAAATCACTTTATCAATAACACTGTTCCTTTTAAGAAAGTTTGCTTCTGAGATTTTTGAAAAATAATTATGCTTACAGCTAACTTCTTGACAATCTTTACCTTATTTTCAGTCTCAAGAAGATATATTGTGAAATTACACTTCAGGGGATGATATGCTTTTTATAAGATACAATTGAGACATTCAGTATTGCCAGTGCCAACCCAGATGTCCTGCAGGGAATAAGTTACTCAAGGCCTTTGAAGAACATTAGCTTCAGTTGGCTTCCTGGTACACAATGGTAAGTTTGTAGGAAGTCATTGAAAAGCTTGCCAATTTTATTGACAGGATCAATTCCCCCTATTAAAGAGCTACATGATGTTTTAATTACACCATAGAAATCTGCAATTGATCTACCTAGCTTATTAAAAATTATTTTTTGGACTTGCTAAACTGTGAAAAGTATGTGCAAAGCATAACTCTATTTCGTTTATATTTGATTGAAAGCACATGTGATATCCATTAGTAATTCTCTTTCTATATTTAGAGTTTACGTATAGTTTGAATTGAATATATTGTTCTCATTTCTTGTCTCCGAGGTGAATGCACTTGTCACAGTCTGGCTGACACACCACATTATGATGTCCTGGAGTCATGCCAATGCTGCTTAAAACATGACATCCCAAAGGCCAGATCTGTTGATAGCTACCAACTAGTTTTGTTTTGAGACTCCTAGATAAGAGTGGGTCCTAAGATTACATATACATGTCTCACCCTATTGTAGAGAATCTAGAGCTTTTCTAACTAGTCCAGTTTTTAGTTTGTAGGTCAAGGATAGGTACTACTTTGGTGGGAAATGTGAGCACAGGATGGCCATCAAAATTTAATCTTGTATCAGGTGTGTCTTTTTCACTGAATGTTTGAGTTGTTTTATCAGCTAAAGGGAAATAATGTTTTGTTAATGGATGGAATTACTTAGTGTAAGCCTTCATTCATCATTCAGGAAGATCACATAATATACCACATAGATAGATGCCTTGTCCAGCGAGCAAGCATTCCCAAAATATGATTAGAGAAGGAAAAGTTTAAGGCAGACAGACTTTGGCAAATGGTGTGCATAGAGAGTTATGTAAATATTTAAAATCCTATAAAATGTCAGTATTTCCTATCTACCCCAAACTAAAACTCATCACCCTCTGAACATTTTGATTGGTTCCAGTGGATTGCTGTAGGAGATGATAAATGTTATGCTCAAGACTTGCCTCAAAGAGCAGTCCAATACATTATGTATTCTATATATTAGATACTGCTTCATTGACTTGAGAAGCCTGCCAAACTTCCAAACCTCTCTTATGATTCATAGTGTTTGTCTTTATAATCATTCTCTAAGAATACCAGCAAATCCCACCCTTTGGATAGTTGTAGTCTGAGACCTGTTAGTTTCTTTCCAATGCCAATTCAATTTTTATTATCTTGTCTCCTAATACTCAGTTACAAAATTGAACTAGTTATTACCCTGGTTCTTGATCCTGTTATGCAACTCAGACTCAAGCACATGGAGATAATAAATACCCCGTTTTTATAATTAGTTATGTAAATGGCCACTTGCCCTCCCCTATAATGCAGATCCTGCTTATTGTCCCAACCTGCTAATTAAAGGACATTGTTCTAGTTTCAACTCTGTCTCTCCCATTCATGTACCTCCCTCGCTCTAACTACATTTTTGGCACTAAATACCAATGCAGTGAGATTGAGCTACTGTATATCCACTATTAGATTTCCCTATCTCTCTTGTATGAGCCTCTAACATGGCTAGAATCTTTGTTAATGCACTCCACAAGTCTTCTTGTCCTATAAACTAATTATGGGAAATTAAAAGCTAGTTTCACCACTCATATGCCCATGTCTGGGTTAGAAATTTTTTAACTCCCAAATGTATGTTTTTATATCTTAAAATACAAAATTTAACTTGAATCCTAACACCTAGATTTTTAGTCCTGCTATTCTGGGACTGAGCCAACTCTCATTTCCTCCCCAAAATCATTTTACATAACTGCATATATCTTATTCAGGTTAATGAACTTTATATATATATATATATATATATATATATATATATATATATATATATATATATATATGCCAAGTGACCCGGAACGACCGAACCACCGGCCGCTATGACGCACACTGCATCCGGCCAACCAAACCAATGGGGGCAGGGCCAGCTGGCCAACCTCCCGTGGCCCCTCCCCCCGGCCAACAGAGCCCCAAATCGGCCCCGCCAACCTGATCAGAGGTGGTGCCAGCTGGCCAACCTTCTGAGACCCCTCCCCTCAGCTGCCAGCCCTGATTGCCCCGAGTATTTAGCATAATTAACAAAATTGCAATCATAAGAGAGATCTCAATTTCTAACCAATAAAAAAGTGTGACAAGGCAACTTTATTAAATCAGAAACCAGCCCTGGCCAGTGTGGTTCAGTTGACTGAACATCTTCCTGTCCATCAAAAGGTCACTGGTTCAATTCCTAGTCAGAACACATACCTGAGGAAGCATGGGACTTAGCTGGAAAGTTTGTAAGGAGGACATTCTGAGAAAAGGGAAGTGTGTGGGATGCTGCCTGGCTTGTTTATTGGAATTCTGACTTAAGGGAGACTTAGGGGAGTGTCAAAGGCGGTGCCCCTAATTATTCCTTGACCTTTCCAAACAAGTTTGTACAAGTGCAGACCCTTGGGTGCTTACTGAAATCCTTATGCCTAATCTTTGAGACACATGCAAACACATGTGTCCTGCCAAGATTACTCACCCTACTGATTGTATCTAAAGATAAAAAGCCTAATGAGGCAGGCAACTGAGGCTGACTGGTTATTTTAGCCAGGCAGTCCCTTAGCCCTCTCTTTCCCAGCAAATGTTGTGTCAGAATAATCCATTCATCTGTCACTCAGGTCAGCCCTGGCACATACCCAGGTTGCAGGTTTGATCCCTGGTTGGGGTATATGCAGGAGGCAACCAATCAATGTTTCTCTCTCACATAAATGTTTCTCTCTTTCTCTCTCTCTCAAAAATAAATCAGAAACTGAAGATGTATTATAAATTCAAGTCACTGGATATAATGTCCTTAATTACTAATGTCCCTATCCAACCTCTTTAAATTCTCATATCATTTATTTATTCTATTACTTTTATGATAGTATACATATAATTTTGTATGGCTACTCAATGTTAGAAATTGCTAACTAGTTTTATACATATGCTATGACTCCTATACCTATTATGGTTCTTTATATAATGCTAAAGATATATAATATATTCAGTAGATATGTATTTAATGCACACCAGTTCTTTTGACTGCCAGACAATATAAAGAAACTGGAAAAATCAGATAGCTTCTTATTTATATCAGGTTGAGTTTCAAGAGATACTTTGAATTATGAAATAGGGCCTTGGAACATTTAAATTATTTCAGTCTGAAATAGATAGATGTAGCAATTCAAATATTAAGGTTAATCATCCAAATGACTCAATTACTAACAATAATTCTATAACTTTATAATAGTTAAATAACAGAATATGCAGAAAATATAACAATTTTAATTATAGTTCAATCTTTACCAAAGTGGTAAATGTAAGATTTATTATTTGTCATGTAAGTTCCTCGCTTGAATTTCTATATGACCATTTCACACTTAAGGGCCTATGCTTTTAAAATATGATATATTTATTTTTTTGTTTAATTTGCAAGTATGTTTTGACTACCTATTTTTCTGAAACTATGCTGAGCCCTGGTGATAAATTAATAGAAAAGTTATAGTATAATAAAAAAGACACAAATAAATGCAAAGAATCTACAATAAAACTTGGCAAGTATAACAGTGAACATATTTGCAATTCTATATGGATTCACTTGAAAACATGCTCTTGACTGAATAAATCAGTAAGTGCAGACCAATGCTCTGAGTTTGGAGTAGTAATTAGAAGTCTTTCAAAAGCAGAATAATTTTGTAATTGACTTTAAAACATAGAAAAGACCATGAGAACAAGCACATAGTCATAAGAAGGTATGGCGTTTTGGGGACATTCCTCATGGTGAGAAGTCTTGTATCACTAACTTGTTAACTGGTAGGAAATACAGCAAGGGTGATAGACTGAAATCAAATTGTGAAGAAATTGACATCAAAGCTGTGAGTTCACCCATTACACTCATTCATAGAGAGCCAACTATAGGTTTAAGTAGGGATTGTGGTTCTTAAATTAGTTTTGTCTCATTTGCAGTGTGTGTGTGTCTGTGTGTGTGTGTGATTTAATTCTGCATATGTTAACAGATTTTTACTGAGTGTCTTAACAAAATAATGATGGCAGAGTGAATGTAGTAGAATATGTAGCTGCCTTTCCTCATTGCCAAGTTGTAGGAAAGAGAGTTGGCATATTGAATCCAGTCCCATCAATAGGACAGTCTCTTATTTGCCTAATGTATTCAGAATCATCTTATTGCTCACAGCTGGATAATTATTAATTCAGGTATTTTATGACTAAAAGTAGTCCATGGTATTCTTTTGATTAAAGTGATTGGTTGCCCTCGCCAGTGCGACTCAGTTGCTTGGGCATCTTCTGGTGCACCAAAAGGTTGCCAGTTTGATCCCTGATCAGGGCACATGCCCTGGTTGTGGGCTCAATCCCTAGTAGGGGGTGTGCAGGAGGCAGTGGATAGATGTTTCTCTCTCTCCCTCTCTTCTTCTAAAAATCAATAAAAATATTAAGAAAAAATAAAATGATTGGATAATGAATTGTTACATGATTCATTTCATTTCAGGTCTATGTCAATAGACCTGAAATGAAGATTCTGTGTAATTTTTCAGAAGGAAGATTCTTTGTTCTTCGGAGATATCTACCAGAAAATACCCTCTGTTGATGGATATGTAGTTTGTACCTGTTTTGTTCTTTCAAGTTTTGCTTCACTAAATGTACCTGAACTTGGTATATTATAAACAGTATAAAACTGTGGGTAAGTGGGGTACCTTGGCCTGGCCTGTGGGATTAGGCTGAAACTGGTTCTCCGACATCCCCCAAGGAGTCCCAGATTGCAAGAGCGTGCAGGCCAGGCCGAGGGACTCCACCAGTGCACGATCGGGGCCAGGGAGGTTGTGTGGGAGGTTGGCCAGACAGGGAGGAGGTTGGCCAGCTGGGAAGGGACTGCGGGAGGGCTCCAGGGCATGTCTGGCCGGTCTCACTCAGTCCCGATCGGCCGGACCCCAACAGCAAGGTAACCTACCGGTTGGAGCATCTGCCCCCTGGTGGTCAGTGCACATCATAGCAACTGGTTGACCAGTCGACTGTCTGCCCCTTGGTGGTCAGTGCACCTCAGTGGCTTTAGCATATCCTTAGCATATTACAATTTCATTGTTTGAATGGCCGACCAGACAACTGGACAGTTAGCATATTAGGCTTTTATTATATAAGATGGGAAGTGATCCAGAAGTTGGTGTTAGTATATTAAGTTAATCTAGGTTGTGGTCCAATGTATAAAACAATAAATTTTATTTAAATTCATCATTGATACCAGAAGTTAGGACTGACTTTAAGGTCAAAGTAAAAAATAAAATATTATGGCTCAAATAATGTATGAGAGACTTTGAAATGATTGACAAAGAAATATTTTACTCAATACATTCAATTTTTAAAATATTTCTATAAAAATATTCCTAAAAACCTATATAAAATGTCATTGTCATTTTAAGACAATTTTTTAGCTAACCATACTATTACCAACAATACAATTATCATTACTGATACTTTTATTAGAGACAACAACTTGATGAATAATTATTCAGCATCCCATGAAGATGCTGCTATACTTAATCAAACTTGGAAATATTGGGAACATAATCATTTTGGAAAGTAGTTTAACAGATACCTTTAAGTAATTTCAAATTTTTATTTTATTATAATTTTGATATTGGAATATTATTTAATCATGGACTTAATCTAGTATATTTATGCATGAAAGGCCTCTGAGTGAATTTCTTTGAAAACAAGAAATCAATTTTCTTTTTGGAGAATTGATTTCACCTATTTATGAACCTCATGTAAGCTTGGAGCTTTTTATAAAAATGAGCAGATGGTCCTTTCCCAAATCCTAACCAACATTAAATAGAAAATAAACACAACTCCAAGCTCTTTTGTTCAGGATGTCTGGAATGGGATGAACATGAATTTGGGTAGGCAGAAATAATGACATTTTATGAGATTTTAAAATTTTACACAGTTCTTTTAAAAAGTAAAGACAATTTGTGTACAATAACTTCAAAATTATAGTCTGATAGAACCTCTTTAAAAATTGATAGGTTCTATATTCAGTTGCGAGTATTATGTAAGCTAATCATTAGCTAATAGCAGAGGAATTAAATACCAAAAGAGATCGCTGGAGAGGCCTCTGAAATATTAAATTGCCTTAAATTATTACTTACCATTTTCCTTAATTAATGTTTAAAGTATTTTTAATGTGATTCATAGATAATAAAGATGTTATTGGAGTTGAATGCAATGAAATCAAAGCTTGCCTTACTGAGCCCAATTTTTTTTTTTTTTTTGGTGACCGACATATACAGAGTTTACTGTTACTCTACAGTATTTAAATATCAACATGCACCTTTTCACTGAATAACTTCCTGGGTCATGGCCAACATAGAACTTGGATGGCAAATCCTTTGGTCTTGGTGCTTCTGTTTCATGGAAGAACCACATAATGTGTGTCAGCTGCTGCCACACTTTAATCCTTTCCTCCAGTTCCATCAGAAAGAGGCAGCAGGGTTGGACACGGGGGCCTGTCTAGCTTGTTATTCTTCACTGAAGAACTGAGATAAGTATTCAATGATATGTGAGCAAATTGAGATACCCTGGCAGTTCCTGGAGAAATATTTAAAAACTACTGCTGTATTAGTGTTAACTTTTTGTATAGCCTAATCTGTTCGCTCAGGATCAGGGTCATCTAAATAACTGGCAGGAGTCAAAGCAAAAAAACAGACAATACTCCACGCTACATGGCTCAGTGCTGTGAGCCAGAAGGTCATGGTTCAATTGCCAGTCAGGGCACATACCCAGGTTGCAGGCTCGATTCACAGTGTAGGGCATGCAGGAGACAGCTGATCAATGATTTTCTTTCATCATCGAAGTTTCTATCTCTCTCTCCCTCTCCCTTCCTCTCTGAAATCAATAAAAATATATTTAAAAACAAACAAACAAAAAAACAGACAAAAAAAACAAAAATCCATTGGGCTTCTTATTTTTTCAAAAAGCAGAAGACTGTTTCATTAATATTCCTAAAATATAATGCATTTTCCTTTGTTTATGGTCTTTCTTTACTTGTCATTTTTAAATTGCTATTTGATGTCATTCTAAGAAAAGTCAAAATAAAATATTTGTTAGTAAAATTTACTGTTCATCTTTATATTATGTCTTGTCAGATTTCAATCTCTATATATAAAACCCTAATATGCAAATAGACCGAACAGCAGAATAACCAGTCGCGATGACGTGTGCTGACAACCAGGGGCATGTGAGGAACATGGCAGGTGGTGGCAGCAGGAGGCAGAGTATGGAACGTGGTGAGCATCGGTTGTGGTGGGATGGTGGAGTAGGTGATCAGGGGCGCCAGAGCAAGGAGAGACACTAAGTTCTGATTTGAATGGAGAACATAGCCCTCTGGGGCTGCCAAACCCCTGTTTACAAAGGTGTAGATGTGAAATGCTTACCATATGTTTACACTAAGTCTCGCTGAACTTCCATGAATGATGGTCCAAGAGAATTCTGAGCTCATGGAGCATCAAAAATGCCATTGCACTTTGCTTTTTTTTCTCAGTATTTTATTTTGGATATTTATGCTTGCAGTTATTTATGGGGCTACCTCATTAATGTTGTGTTATAATTATTGTATTATACTGTATTAATATACTATATATAAATATATCCATTATTATGTTGATATTCAATTCTTTCCATTTTTTTTACTTTGCTACTGCTAACAGTGCTTCAAAAATGGCTCTAAGCATGTTACTCTTTAGTCCTTTGTCATATTTACTTTTAGGTTAAATAAATCTATACATGAAATTTGTCTTCATCAGCCACAGAAAAATTCTCTAGCATTGCTGCTCTTTACATGTTTTCCCATTTTCAATTCTAATTTCTCCCTGTATTCTTAAATAGATCTATTGGTTTCTAATATTTGTGAAATGTGAAATTTTAAGTTATGTGATTGAGCTCTCTAAAGCCATTTGTTCCTCTTTTGTTATTTGTTCTTTTTAAATGGTTTTAATCACCAAATAGAACTTGTATTTGCTTTGTTCTAACCAATACATATTTTCTCAGAATGCTTTTCAAGTTATTAGATGCAGGCTTCTTAAACTTAATACCACATTGATTTCATAATGTATTCTATATTTGTGACAAAAGAAACAAGATTTAGAATTGATTGACTAGTTGATTTATACCTCGACTAACCTTGATAAATATCCTGGTTTGTAGATTACATCTCTCAGATTTGTTTGTGGCCTTTGTATTCTTTCCTGAGGAGGCATTCTCTTTCCATAAAGCTACCTGCTCCATGGGTTAATAATTGTCCTAACTGTAACTTTCCTACTGATGGTATTGAATGCTTCACTCTACCATGTCCTATATCCATATATTCTATCATCTGCTCTGACATCCCAACATGCTCCCATAACAGTATTGGGAATTCTGTTGTGTTTTTTCTTTTCTTTTCCCCTTTCATGGTCATTTTTCTATGAGATTTACTTAACTGACTCTGAAATCCTGGAGCATAAAAAAAAACTACACAATGATAGCAAAAAGTGGACACTGAAGACCAATCTTTATTAATGAATACTGCACAATTTGTTTGCTCACAGATGTTTACTGCTCTCTGTATGTAGGTATGAATATGTAATTCCAGGTCCTCAAAAGACCTTGTCAGATCTCTTCATGCTGCCATTTGTAAGAAAACAAATGTTGAAGTTAAACCAGTTATTTCAAGACATAGAAAATCTGTGAGATGAAATAAGAGGGCTCCAATAGTTTATAATACTATCCGTATTGTAACCAATACCTCATAATCACAACTTTTTAAAAAATATATATTTTTATTGATTTCAGAGAGGAAGCAAGAGGGAGAGAGAGATAGAAACATCAATGATGAGAGAGAATCATTGATTGGCTGTCTCCTGCATGCCCCCCACTGGGGATCGAGCCTGCAAACCAGGCACATGCCCTTGACCGAAATCAAACCTGGGACCCTTTAGTCCACAGGCTGATCTTCTATCCACCATGCCAAACTGGCTAGGGCACAGCTTTTTAAAGTTAAATTTATTGGGGTGACATTGATTAATAAAATTATATAGGCTTCAAGTGTACAATTTAATGACACATCATCTGTGTACTGCATTCTGTGCCCACCACCCAAAGTCAAATCTTCTTCTGTCATCATATTTTTATCCCTTTACCTTTTACTCCCTCCCACCCCTCTTCCTTCTAACAGAAAAGTAAAAAAAAAATCATATGATTTAACTCATATGTGGGACATAAAACTGAAAGCAACAAGTGAACAAACAAGAAAAACAAAAACTCAGACACAGACAACAATACAGGGACAATTTAATTTATATTATTTATCCAAATAGTGACTTCATTCTCTTGCCATTTGTTTTAGATTGATAGAAATGGTCTCAAATTTAGAAGGAAATTTTAATAGTAGATATTACCCTAAGTAACAAAAATAACCTAATCTTGTTCATTTCACAACCATATCTTATTTTATTTGTTTATTTAATTAATATTTTTGTTAATCCTCAGCCGAGGATATTTTTCCATTGATTTTTAGAGAGTGGAAGGGAGAGGGAGAGGCAGAGAGAAACATTGATGTTAGAGAGACCATCGATTGGTTGCCTCCTATATACACCCCAACCAAGGCTGGGAAACTGCAACTGAGGTCCATGTCCTGACTGGAATCAAACCCAGGACCCTTCAGTCCACAGTCCCAGGCTCTATCCACTGAGCCAAACCGGCTAGGGCTCACAACCATATCAAATTAACTTCACAAGCTCTTTCCTATCAGAACCTGATAGAGAATCTCCACCCTGCCTGCACAGTATTTCCAGGAATCTACAGAGGGCATCCTAGAAGTACCCCTGGTCCATCTGAGGTAGTCATCATGCAGTCACACTGTGCTTCCCTTAATCTTCTAGCTTTCTTTTTCTTAGCTTGTGACATTTCTAGAATGTATCTTCACTACTGCCATTGCTGTGAAGACACATGTAAAATTACAGGGCTGCTCTCTCCAAGATTTGGACACTTGAGTGTTTAGAGACATCCTTGAAAACAGACAGATCACTTTTCTAAATCCCACTATGTCATGCTTTGTCACTTGGGAAGGTAAGTAGAGCCACTTGTGTACCTGGCTATCACAAAGTAATTCACAAATAAAGACCCTTCAGATTCAACCTGCAGTTCTCACTGTGCCACTCACACACTCCCCATAACATCAGGCTAGGTAGAGAATATTCTGCAATTCCTCTTTCTCCCTCCCCACATATTTTGTCTCCATTCTTTCCCAATAATATTCTCAAATATCCTCTTTTCTATGCAAATGAAACAAATGCCTGATGTTTCCTGCATGGCCATTCAGTAGAAACATCCCAGACAGACAGATATCAACTTTAGTCTCAGTTAAGATCACTTCCTATATGTCTATTGCACTTTAGTAGGTGAGAACTACTCAAGCTGTTCATCATTCTATAGCAATTCTTTCATTTTCTACTCTGGATTTGAATCAGATTTGCCATCTCTCTTTGTTATAAGATAATTTGGGGGGGAGGAGGGGCAATTGGGTATCCCCCCAGCCATCAGTTGGCCCTGTGCTGCACTAGTAGCCCATTTCCTCATGCATAAGCCTGCTATTCCACTTATCACCAGCCCACCTACCCCACTTCCCTTAATTGACATCAAGTCAATCTCCTTGCTGGACACTTTCATTGACTTTTTTCCTTGCCCATCCATCAGCTACTGGAGCTATATTTTCAGGGTGGGGCATTAGATCACAGGCTAACTGCTCAGAAAAAAAGGAGACAAATCTTAAAAAGGAACAAGGCCACGGTATTTGGAATCAAAACTCTCAGGGGGGATTTTTCAAATACTTGGAGGCTGGTCTGTGAACAAGAGCACTTGAGATGGTGTTCCCATCCTACCGATGGCTCTCCTGGTCTCAGCAGGAAACAATTGGAGTATGTTCTGCAGCTTTTAGAAAATAAATATGTTAATAACTTGGAAACACCCAACCCAGTCCTATTACTGACAGAAAGAAAGAATGCAAATGAAAGATATAGCGAGAACTATGTTTCTGCACTCATGGGGAAAAAACACAACACTATGCAATGGAGATATTTTCTGAATATAATTTTCTATTTATTTGGAAAGAAAAATGCTAAATTCTGGCAAGAAATATCCTATCTTTGGATTCAAAAGTGTCAGGGCCAGCCTGACAGGGTTGAGCCGGGCTGAGGCAGGGAGGTGGGAATTGAGAAAAGAAAGAAAGACAGGAAAGCGGGATCGGGAGGACCCCAGTTCTCTTGATGAACTGAAGCAACTTTATTAGCCACACAATACTATTTATACACAACACACTGAATAGGAGGTCTGTCGAGAGGAATGTATTCTTTGTTCCTCTTAATCTCTAAGGGAGGGACACAGCAGAAGGACAAGTTCTCAGTACAGCATATCTCAGTAAATAGTTACAGACTTCTTGGTAAGCTATGAAAGGCTCTACAAATGTTGCTCTTATTCTACTGATAAACGCCATCCAAACAAGTCTGGGAAAACTGTGTGGGTGAGAATCCCAGCCTTGCTAGCCCCTACAGGTGCAAGGACCTTGCCAGCTTACATCTGGCCCCCAACAGATCCCCCTTCTTTGTTTTTTAGGGGAAGTTCATGTTTCAGTGTCCGACAGTTTTTTATGTGTACATGTCATCAGTAATATTTCAGTTCTGGATGGTGGACAAATGGTGGCAATGCAGGTCCGACCCTCTCTGGTTTGGTCCTGGGCAACCTGCAGCGACACACAGCTGCTGACTGCTAGCATGATAAGGCGTCTTCACCATCTTTAATTCTGGACTGCTTCTCTTCTCGTTGTCTCACGGGGCCACTGCTATTCTGTGGCTGGAGCAGTCCTGATAATTCCTCTCTGTTGCAGGAATCCACATGGTCTTGGAGTTGTTTTCTGAAAATATACAAACATATTCTCGACCAAAGGTTAATAAAGGAATCATATCTATAATTTAGACTTGGGATTCTTTTAATTTTTGTCCAAACGATTTTCCTTCGGCTTATTTGACACCATATGTGTTTTTCATGTGTGTCTTGCTGTTAGCATTACAAATGAAAAAATTAATTTTCAAGTAAAAATATTAAAGCAATTAAGGCATTTACTTAACAGGTTATTATTCCACTATCCCCCCTTTTTTATTTTTTAATATTAGGAGGTTTTTGGAAATTTTTTAGTGTAGTCTTGATAACTTTTAATTTTAAATTTTTGTATAAAATATGACTGCTTTAAGTTTATAGTATGTTAAACAATATATCTATGAAATGAAAATTTTGATTAATACTTCTTGAGCTAGTTTTAATTAATCTGAAAACTTGACTATTATTTTATTGTTAGATTTAATATTTTAATAACAATTTTAATTTATACTGTAAATATTAATGGAAAGGATTATTTTGTATCCTTGAGAAGGCCCTGAGCATTCCTGGTGTTAAGATGGATTTAGATATAGGGTAGTTGCTGTTAGCCAAGTCTCTGTTATCTGGGTACCCATTTCGGCTGGACTAAGTCTCTTTCTGTTGTCTAGGTCCCGATCTGAGCTGGGCATGGGAAGTGCAGCAGCCATGGGGGCAGGAGACCTTCCTCAGAAGGGGCGAGTGTTCAAGCCCCTGCATAGTTGGGGGGGTGAGGATCTCTGCCCCACCTCTGTTGACCCCCAAGTTCTCCCCTGAGGCCCCCTGCGACTGTGCCTGTCTTAGGTCGCCCCTCCCAGAGGGGTCTTACCCGTCATTGACTACCAGCCATCCTCCGGGGCCAAGCAGGGTGATGTGAGGTTTAGTTCTGTCTCCTTGGTAGCGTATGCCCCCGTGGCCTCCATGCCCAGTAACTGCCTTGGGATCCCCTCGCCTGCTGGCGGGGCCCCGGCATTGATCATGGGGAACCCAGGTTTGTTCTCCAGAGAGGGCCCAGCTTATGCTATTGGGCAAGAGACAGATCCATGGTACCAGCTACCATGAGGCTTCAACCTCAGTATGAACAGAGAGCTTAGGCAACAGTTGTAGGCAATTGGAAGAGGGACCCCCTTGGCAAAAAGGGCAAGAAAGGTCAATATAGAATGCTTAAGTGCCTTCCCAGGGGGCCTTCCACACAGTGGAAGGGATAAAATCCTTTCATGTTCTTATTAAATTGCTGCCAAACAATTAGTTTGTAAGTTTGTTTGGAATAAATGTATAATATGCTGTTGTAAAATATTAAAAATTATTAATGAGCTTTTGTTATTTTAAATTATATCTTAAAATTCTACTGTTGTATTTTAAGAAATATTAAATAAGATAACTTGTTTTTCCCTTTCTTAGAGGCAAAAACTTAAAATATATATTTATTAATATTTATTTGATAAAGCTTTCTATGTGATTTCAAGTATATTAAATTGGCTTTATTAAAAAATCCTTTAAGAAGAGAGAATAAGCTTTTGAAAACATTTCAGGGCCCATGAAATGTCCTAAAGTCATTCCTTGATTATAGTTTTAAAATCTAACTTAAAAGACTATTAAATATATATGTGTATATATAATTTAAAGATTATATACCTATTATAATTATTAAGAGATATCAATTAAATTAAAACTGATCTTTGTATTTAAAATTTTTGGTTGGGATAACAGAATTTATCCTCTTTTTTCAATTAGACAAATGTTGAAATTTTATTATAATTATATGTTTTCTCCTAGTTTATTTTAACTAGAACTATAAACTCTTAGCTGGCAAGTTAAATATTTAGCATTTCTCAATCAGTAACATTTTTAAGAATAAACTTTAAAAATACATGACATAATCAATAGATTTAATTCTGTCCTTTAGATTTTTCATGAGGGAAATTTAGATTAATATTTTAGCATTTTGTTATTTCAGAATATCTAATTTAATTTAGTAAACTCTCAAAGCCTTGGGCTGCCATTGACTGGAAACAGGTAACCATTAACATGCAAATTAGTTATATTCTTTCTACTAAGGATGGGAAACTGAGAAGCAAACCTCTCTTTAAAAGTTGTCACTGGCAGAAAATTTTTGGCCTACCTGCTCTGTTGGGGGAAGGGAGGCTAGCCCTTCCTCTATTAGAAATTGCTTTGGGAAGCCAGCCTTAATTAAAGGGCGTAGCCGTCTTTTACCTGGGCTACTTAGATTTTTATAATTAATATATTTCAATAATTCTTGAGATTTAAATCCAATTTATTATTTTAAGGCATATTCTTAGCAAATTTTTGTAACAGAGACAATTTTACTGAATTTCCTTTTCAGCCTTGAAGTTAACTTTTTAATATTCTTTATTAGTATTTAAAAACTGTTCTTTATTATGGAAATGCCAATCCTGCTGCTAGAATCTAGCCAGCATCTTTTTTCCTTTGGGTTAAATTTTCCATTTTTCTTAGGAAATAATCAGTCTTGGGTTTTATTTTGTATATTTGCAAAGAGATTTCAGCTTAGAACTCTATCTAAATGTCCAAAATCAGACAATGCGCGCCTCAGTTCCAAGCTAGTTTTCTCTTTACACGTGTACAGAAATCCCAGACATATTTTTAAATTTCAGATCCGGTGGCATTTGCTGTAGCTGTATCAGAAATGCAAGGAAATCATCATTTCTTCTCTATGTGGGAGGTTTTAAATCTAATGGTATTTTGTTTATTTTAATAAGCAATGGCAGCACCCAGGGCAGATAGAATGTCTCATCTCTATGGATCCAAGGTCCAGCCCGGTACTTCCAGGGGTTGCTCGGAATAGCTCTTATATCTATTTTGCTTTCTGTGGCAGGCTGGATACTGTGCAGCCTGCTGGCCTTGAGACGGCATAGGGACAGGAGGGTAAATAGACAATGCCCCTGTTATTTGCCATGGCTGGGCTGGCCCCTTTTGGTAGTTTCCCGACTGGTGTTGAGGCAAAGAATTTCCCTGGATATCTGTCTTAGATTTACACTCATTTGCCCAATGTTTTCCTTTTTTACATTTAGGGCATAGTCCAGGTTGTTTGGGACCTCTGCCATTTCCTTTATTAATCCCTTTATTAGAAGGACACTGTTTTGCTATGTGTCCTGTTCCTCCACAAGTGTAACACTTGTATGTTGGACTTTTCCCTGTGCTAAATTGTTGCTGAAGAATTCCTTCAATGGTGGTTCCCTTTAATGCAGCTGCAATGGCAACTCCTTGTATATATGAGGGACCAATATCTGCGCAAATGCGGATATAATCTGAGAGAGTCCCCTGTCTTTGATAGGGCCGCAGTGCAGCTTGGCAGGCAGTGTTGGCGTTTTCATATGCCAACTGTTTAACTATTAACATGCCAGCCTCTCCATCCACCACTACTCGGCCAACAGCCTGTAATAGCCGAGAGAAAAAATCCTGATACTTTTCATCTGGCCCTTGAATAATTTTTGAGAGCTCCTCTGTTTTCTGACCAGAGGTGGGTAACTTTTTCCAGGCTCTAATCCCAGCTCCATTAATCTGTCCATAAGCTTCCTGGGGGTATTGAATTTGATTGTGGGTATCAGCATAGACTCCTTCACCTACCAGCATTTCATAAGAAATATTAATCTGGGCAGCTCGATTACGAGAAGCTTGCTCCTTAGCCTTTTCATCATATTCTGATTTCCACAAGAGATAGTCCCCTCCTGATAAACAAGCCTTGGCAATAGCTCTCCAATCATTGGGTGGGAGAGCCTCTGAGGCTATAGTTTCCAAGATGGTTAAAGTATAAGGGGAAGTGGGCCCATACCGAGCACAAGCTGTTTTTAACTCTTTTAAGGTTTTAAAAGGAAGCGGGTCATAAGCACGCTCACGCTGTCCCGTGTGAGGGTTCACCTGTTCCATAACAGGGAAGGCGTGAATACCCAATTCCTCACCACACTTTCGTGCCTCCTGCAAAGCCATCTGGAGAGGGGAAAGTGGAACTGGTGCTGCACAAGGTAGCGGAGAGCGGCAGGTACAGCCCCCGCGGCTTCTCTTTTTCTTGCCAAGAAGCTTTAATTTTTCTAAAAAGCATTCCAACACATCCTCTATATCACTGCCCTCTTCAGTTCCAGCAGAAAAACATTTTTCCTCCTCTTCTGCCTGAACAATACCTGTATTATCATCATGACAAAGAGCAGCAGCTTCCTCAAAATCCCCCTCATCTTGAGGAGTTAAATTGCCTTTAAAAGTTACATTATTTCTTTTTAATATACTGTCTTTTTTAGACCCCTGTTTTGTGCTATCACACTGCTTCTCCTTTTTTTCTGGCTTAAGAGACGGTTGATTATGGTCATGCCTGGGATCTAAACAATCCCGTATTAAATTCGATAAGGAAATGCAGACCTCCTGAATGAATTTTAAAAAATTTTCTACTTGCTTGTCATTAACCTTAGTTCCTCTACTATTAAGCATAGACTTTAACATTTGCCCATAAAGAGCATTTTCTCTAGATTCTAATTGCCCCATGCTTTACTCCCGACTATCAAAAAATTGCTCCTCCCTTACCTTAACGAGTGCACTCTTTATCTGGAGGAGTTTCTCACCGTCGTCTCTCCAAGCCCGACGGAGTTCCTCACCGTCTTATTCCCAATTCCTCAGTCCCTTGGCTCGGGCGCCAGATCTGTCAGGGCCAGCCTGACAGGGTTGAGCCGGGCTGAGGCAGGGAGGTGGGAATTGAGAAAAGAAAGAAAGACAGGAAAGCGGGATCGGGAGGACCCCAGTTCTCTTGATGAACTGAAGCAACTTTATTAGCCACACAATACTATTTATACACAACACACTGAATAGGAGGTCTGTCGAGAGGAATGTATTCTTTGTTCCTCTTAATCTCTAAGGGAGGGACACAGCAGAAGGACAAGTTCTCAGTACAGCATATCTCAGTAAATAGTTACAGACTTCTTGGTAAGCTATGAAAGGCTCTACAAATGTTGCTCTTATTCTACTGATAAACGCCATCCAAACAAGTCTGGGAAAACTGTGTGGGTGAGAATCCCAGCCTTGCTAGCCCCTACAGGTGCAAGGACCTTGCCAGCTTACATCTGGCCCCCAACACAAAAGGTTTATACATCTGAATCTACCATACATGAGAAATTGATATTTTTATACAGTTGCTGGTGAGAGGCATGCTTTATGAAAGTAAATGAAATTCTGTCTTGAGATAATGAGAATACATTTGCCAAGAGAAGCTGTGAAATATTCCCTATAGAATTTTTCCCCACTTGATCCCATATTATGCTATTTATTTTGGAAAACTTTCAAAGCGGTGATGATTTCAAAGCTATAAAGTGAATAAAGGGAAAGGGAATAGTTCCCAGTTGAGATTGGAAGAGTACTAAGAATGTAAAGAATATGAAGGCCCTTCCAGCTCAGTATTATATTTGAGGAGAAAATACTGAAGCTTTTTCTTTCAGATGCCAGCAATTACCTACAGCTCCCATACATAGTTGCCTTTCTTTAAAATCTTAAATTAGATATTTATGTAATACATATACAATGAACATAGACAAAAATAGTCTACCCTGCACATCGTTGCTCACATTCTTACTTTTGAAAG